>NC_041362.1:5924872-6167372 GCF_900634415.1 Cottoperca gobio | reverse complement strand
TGACGGTTCTTCTCCTCGCTCTGCAAGTAAAACAGGATGAGAGGCAGTGGAGGTGAAACTCCGAGCACGACATTGCAGAGTTTAGCAGACATGATTAAAACCACCGGGAGGGGAAGAAGAAACTTTGATAGCACGCTCTGTGTGCCAACATGAAACATAGCCAAGCTGCCAATCAACAGCAGAAACATGGGCACACACGGGGATGAAAGAGACTTTCCCCACCTGTCTGTACAGAGAGTCTTTGCTGCCAACTCATTCTCCAGTTTATCTTTTGTGTCGTGGAGAGACGTCGCCTCCCTCTGGGCGCTCAGGTACCTGCAAACCAGAACAAAGCGGCAGACAGACGGAGCAGTGAGCGGAGCGCGTTTTGGAGGAAGGCAAAAGAAAGTTCACGGAGAGACAACACAAACCTGCGTTCTAATGTGGTGATTCTCTCCTCCATGTCTTCCCTTTGACAGAGTGCCTGGGAGAATTATAGTGAAGAAAAGTATGTTAAGATTCTGATGCAGAAACAGAAAGCAAAGAAGACGAGAGAGAGGAAGTGGGATAGGGCAAATGTCAAGTTTAAATCATCAAAGGGAATTCACTGGGCATGAACGGCTCGTACCTGAAGAATGATAATGACTAGTTAATAGTTGTTGACAGCTTTCAGAAGCTCCCACTTATGCGGTTGCACAAGTCAGAGACAGGGGGGGAGGGCAGGGGGGAGATAAAAGAGCAGCGAGCGAGGAGAAGCAGTTAGAGGTGAAGAAGGCTCGACTGCCCCTCCTCCCGAAAAATGCCCCACACACCTTCAATCAGCTACCGGCACATCAGCCGATTACCGATGGCACTGTCACCATGGCTACAGTGTAGAGGCTCTGGTGCGTACAATAACAGGCGCTGCTGCCAAGTAGGCAAATGGCTTTGTTACCATAGCAAACTGTTACATATTTCTGTGACTGAACAAAATAGACTCTTTGTGCCAATGCGACAGACACACATGGTGGCGGTTTATTGTCTGTCAACAGCTCGGCGAGTCTCACCTCTTTCACATCCCTCTGTAGTTTCTGGTTGGCCTCCTCCGATCGAGCCAGCTCCCTCCTGGCGGACGTCAGCTGCTCCTCGATCTCTCCAACCTGACGGGAAGTGAGAGTGTGGGGATACAAGGCTGAGTGAGCACACATCATTTTCTGTCCGTTAGCATCTCCTGGCTTGTGTTTTGTTTTGGTGAAAGCATTAGACCATAAGAGCGTCTCCGAATCGAGTACCTGTCTGCACATGAGAGCCAGTCTCTCTTTCAGCTGTCCCAGTTCCGACCTCTGTCGCTCTATCTCGCCCTCTCGCTGCCGGTCGACGTCTGCGTCTTCCAAGATGGACGAAGGTCCGTTTGGAAGCCGCTGAATAAGAAAATTCACGTAATGATGTAGTGGTGTCAATACATCGCAAACATTGATCTCTTGTTATGGGTTACACTTCATGTGGTTACAGTTTTGGACCTGTTGGCATGACTGAAGACTCTCAGTCTTGTTACTTTTCAACGACTCTTATAGACGGTTGAGAAGTTCATCTTTCAGTTTGTATTTTCAGGTTCGACCGTCCCTCTGAGAGCACTATAGGTCCATCAGGGATGTCATCAGTAACAGTAGGCTATAGGTGATTCATGCTGAAACATTACATCTAACAGATCTCTGCTTTAATTAACTGGATTCATCATATTTACTGGAGGAAGTGATTTCTTGGTGTGAACCACAAGCTTCTTTATGAGGCGTCTACTTTTCTGAAATTGTTTAAGAAAGGCGTCCCATTACCTCTTTGCCGTTTTCTAGTCCTTGCTGCCGTCGCTTGATTTGTTCCCTTAAAGACAAAACCTTAAACAACACGGAGGAGAATCGTCACTCATCACTAATTCACTGAAACCTGTGAAACAGAAACAGAAACATGGACTCACCTCTTGAGACGAGGTCTGCAGCTCTTCCTCCAGGGACGCCACTCGCTCCAAAGCCACCCGTAGTCTTTCCCTCACCTTCTCATCCAGAGCTTTGTGGTGCTCGAACAGAGATTTGAGAGCTTTTAGGACCTCTACCTCGCTGGAGACCCCGGCTGGGGACTGGGCCTGCCTCTTCACCACGGTCATCCTCAGGCTTCGCTCGTGACGGGACACCAGGCACTCCAGATGTTCCAGCAGCAGCTGGAAACACATGTGGTTCACATACAATAAAACCTCAGTGCACTTCTTATCTGCTATAAACAGTCTCAGATGATTAGAGTTCATATTCCACTGTGAATTCTTTCAGAAGAATCAGACCAGAACTTTAATCAACCAAATAAATAAAGAAGATAATGTTAGTTAATGATGTTAACTAACAATAATGTTTAACAGACGTATAAGTGCACTGACTCGTGTGTTGTTCCTCTCCGCCTTCAGCTCTGCTATCTCCTCCTCTCTCTCCAACAGCTGTTCCCGGCAGAGGTTCAGCTCTTTGGTCAGCACTGCAAACTCCTGCAGGGTCACAAGAGGGAGCTGTTATTGACTGGATGCTGCTGAGGTCATGATCACAAACACTCATCAAACTGTATCCGCGCTGTACTTTCACACAATTCCCCAAACCTGCCCTGTCTGCTTTCGATTGGGGACTTCCTTAATTTCCCAGAATGCCTCCGGAGAGCGGGGGAAAACTTGGTTCAGCTGGCTGGTTTTACAGGTGGAGGGATTAGTAACAAGCTAGCAGGGGAGGGAAGGTTCCCAAGCCTTAAGTCTTCTTTTGTTTTGTTTTTACTTTTTAATTATGAGCATTTTCACATTATAAGGACAGTAAGCAAATAAGAAAATACAAAAGCAAACAAATATGAAGTCATGGGATGATCACTTGGGATTTAGAATATTGCACACGGTACACACAATTATTATGAAAGATCTGTCTCATAGGAGAAATAAATGCACCATTTCTTCAAGCGTTTTTCTCCAAATTCTTTTTGGAAGATCTGCTCTAGTGCCTTGAGATTGCTTTTAGCTTTGAAAGGCGCTTCATAAATACAATCTTTTATTATTATTATTATTATTATGTAAGTGTTCAACAACACTGACAAAGAGAAGGGCAGGGAGACTGTTGCACTTGATGCTCGCAAGATCTTTAGGAGGTTAGTATCATCTTTACTCAGCCGTCAGGGATAAGTCTAAGACAGAGGGATGTAAATGTTGAACTAATACTAACAGCCGGGTTTTTTTTGAGGTGATTGTTTCCAGAAAGTGAAGTCTTATGTCTTATGGCTGCGCTGCATTAAATCTGCACTGTCAGTAAAACATTTTTATTTCCTCCGTTGCTTCCTTAATTGATTTCTTCCCTGTTTGATTGATACGTGTTGAGTCAGAAGGTCAGTAAAAAGGCTGTTACCAAACTACATGGCACCATCTCTGCATGAGGTAGGCCATTTCTCTGAAAGGATACTAAGCACACCAGTAAACACACACAAAGACTGCAGAATGTAACTTTTGCTGCCAGTATTTTCCGCTAACCCACACAGCGCAATTACCTACAGTGATTGTATTACATTAAACAAACATGCACAGACATGCAGCTACGTTTCAACTGAAAGAGGAAATCTCTCCACACAGCAGCTACAGTACAATCTTTGCCATATCCACCAGTGTTCACACTTAACGGCCAAAGGGAGTCTTAAACTAGGCCTCGATATAAAATCTAACAACCAGGTTTATTGCACGTGCTGCACCTGAAATTGGTTTAATTGCGCAATAACCAGGACTGGCTGTGCGTTTGCCCGTCATTAAACAAACGCCTGGAGGTTAAACGAGCATGAGAGGAGCTGGAATGACGCCAGCACTAATGTCTTATATTTCCAATTGACAGCAGTCCAGTAAAATTGTTGTGATTTTGTGTAATTTAATCCAATTATGTATAATGTGACGTTAGCTACATGATCGTTATGATAAAGATCTATTGCTTTTAGTCAAATTAAATGGTGTCTATGGCAACAAATCAACAAAGAGAGGATGAGTGACATCATGGAGTACAAGTCTAACTTTGAGCAGAGATGATGTCTTTGTTTCTGTAACCGCAGCCCTCCACTGAACACGAGATCAGATGCACACATACTGTCGCACGATCGCTCGCCCATGCACTGATTGTCCTCTCTGCTCGTGTGTGATGGTGGCGTGATACACACATGACACAGTACACGACCGTCCTCCGCCACGTGTGTGCCCAATCATGTGTGTTTAAAGAAAATAAAAATAAATAACTGCTTATGCAAACGAGTCATTAAAGGGCACTGATGCACGGCGGTGCTGCTGTTATCTTTGCTCTGTGTTCAGTTTACCCACACAGGCGCTTAAACAGGCGCCTAAACCTCACACCCTCTCGCAGCCAAAATGCATTTTCAAAAGTACGGCATGTACAGTCTGTAACAAGCTTCTACACTCATGTGCTCACTGGGCTGACATAGGGGAGGATGGAGAAATACGTGAAAGGAAGAAGCTTATTTGAAAAATGGAAGTAGGGAGGATCAAGGAGGAAATTGCTGTGTACAGATGGCATGTTCTGGGCCCGGAGGATATCATAATTCTGGGATTAATTCATGTAAAAGATGGAGTGAGATGGACCTCCGGTACCAGACACTTTCTAGATTCCTCTCTCTTTCGGGCGGCGGCATTTTGGTCGATGCAAATCATTCTGTGCTGGCATTCACCTTTTTTCTACTCTCCCCCGTCTCCCCCCTTCATCCATTTCAATCTCCCCCTGTCATGATACACCACATCTAAAACAGACTCTAGAAGCCACCTTATTAGTATGCAGCAATATGCAAATAGCCTTGATTTGTTAGTCTCTGTGTGTTTCATATCACCAGGTTTTTCTCTCTCTGTGTGCCATGCTGTCGCTCTCTCCATCCCTTTCTCCTATTTTTCTCTTTTGGCAACGTCTAACACACACAGACGAACCTGGTGAACTCATCTACTGTAGAATGTATCACAGCGCTCCATGTGTTCCTCTGTCAGTGTGTGTGTTTCTGCAGATGTGTGCACCGTATTGATCTCCTCTCGGTGAGGTAATGTGGCTCTTTAATGTCCAGTCAGTCTCCGTTAGAATGTGCAGCGCTGCTACGTCTGTTATTTCATTTTTGATTTTTCAGGCGTAACGACAGAGAAAAATAGGCACTAACAATGAGGGAGGCATTATCGCCGCCCGAGGCATCCAACAATGAGTCCTGCCTGAAAATAGAGATGGGGCCCTTGTATGTTGAGTGGAATTATAAAATGATTAGTTCTCGGGCGCTGGGATGTGGGATAATATGATAATTGGCTCCTGTGCTACAGGGGCAAATGCAACATTTTTCCATCAGCTCCAGGTTTTAGATGGTGCCAGTTTTACCTTTCCATTACATTCCAATCACAGAACTAGGCGTCCAAAAAGTGTAATCATCTTTGAAAAACCAAGAAGGTTGTTTAACAACTGTTACCGCTGCTCTAAAAATATTTTGAAGAACCCTCAGACTCTTCTAAGAATCGAGAAGAAAAAATATTCTGACATCTGCACGATAAAAAAAAGAAGATTCTTAGCTCGTATCTCGAGTTGCGACTGTATTTCCTTATTCAAACAACGAGGGTAGCTTGACACTACACATCTCCTTGCTCAATTTATATATATTATAAATATATTATAAATTATAAATAAATATATTATATATATATATATATATTATATATATATAT
Source organism: Cottoperca gobio (assembly GCF_900634415.1). NCBI lineage: Eukaryota > Metazoa > Chordata > Actinopteri > Perciformes > Bovichtidae > Cottoperca > Cottoperca gobio. The sequence continues at coordinate 6,161,665 of NC_041362.1, read as the reverse complement.
ATATATAATATATATATATATACTATATATATATATATTATATATATATTAATATTTATATATATAGTTATTTATATTTATATTTATTTTATATTTATATTTATATAATATATAAATATTTATATATATTTATATTTATATATATATATTTATATATATATATTTATATATATACATATTTATATATATATATATATATATATATCTATATATATATATATATATATATATAACTGGGGATACGTTTTAGGAAAGCTTTTGTCAATATACATTACTTGCAACTCCAAAGACAACATACCAACAGCTACAAGCAGCAGTCCCTGAAGTAGCTCCTCCAGCATCATTAAATAAATCATTTGACTACAGTAAAGTACAGTTTTGAGGTATTTGTACATGAGTATTCCATTTTGGGAGACATTGCTTGTAGTTACTTAAATTCAACATGTAAAACGTTTAAATAATCTCTGTCATATCTCAGCCTTATTTTAGCTTCAAATTTGGAGCATCATCGAAAGCGTTTTAATGCGAGAAAAGAAAAGTGATGTTGATGTTGGAGATATGATGGTTTCCATCTGTGTTGCTGTACTTTAAAGTCCCCAGCAGAACAATAAAGGAGTCAGACTCAGCGCCACCTGGACCGGCTGCAACATTAAAACCCTGCTAACAGGTTAACACATCAATAATTCAACACTGTGAAAGGAACCATTTTCACTACGAGTACTTTGGATACAGAACAAGATTCTACTGATGATACTTGTTTACTTTTACTGAAGTCAGATTGAGAATACAATAGATCTATAGTTCTCTAATTTTCTTTCCATTTTGGATTTGATGCTTTTTTATACAGTAAGAAATTGATTCTAGTACTTCAGCACTAACACTGCTGCTCACAAGGATCAATCTGGAAGTGAATCTTGTGATCTGGTCTTCTTATGTTGCAGATGACAAAAAATATATATTTTGTGGGACTAGTGTGATTGTATACTTGTAAATATGATCGCTGTATATGTAGATGTGTGCAAATGAAGTACTGTAAGTAAGAGATTTCAGATAACATGCTTAGCTTCATTAGACGTGATCGTGATGCCCAGCCTGAGCCACAGTTAAGACTTTATGCACGTCCTAAAGTAGTATCTAGTGTCTGAACTTAAGCTAGCAGTTCACCTTAACTACACATCCAGGTGTCAGTCAACATATTAAACCACAAAACAAACAGAAAGTTATTACCAATACTTCCATCTCAACCTTCACCCAGACTATTAAAGCTAACAGCAAATATCTTATGGTCTTTTTCCTGCTCTAATAAAAGCATAAAATACAATCTTTCTATCAAAACAGCTTCTTAACAATACAAACGTCTCATCTCCCATATTTTAAGGAACGATAATGCTTCAGTCATGTGTGCAGTGCAACGTATCCCTGCATTATAGTGCACTCCTGAAGCCACACTTTAAGGAATACTTCACCCCCAAAAGGACCATTTGTACATGCTGCGTTTAACAACAGCACCCCTATTTAAAAAACATCCATTTGTTAAGCGCGGCCCCCCCCATTTATTTCTATTTATCAAGACTCCATTTTTGTATTCTTCGTTCACCGCAGAGGTCTGCGAGAAAGTTTTCTTCACAAATTCAAGGTAACGGAAGGTGAGTGATGTACAAATGGTCCTTTTGGGGGTGAAGTATTCCTTTAAGTATAATAATAATTCCCTCTCACAGACATAGAGGCTGGATTATAAGCAGTTGAGCTGACATTACAGTGTTAAAATATTAAAACAGCATTATGTGACATCAAAACTTCAGGTGTTTCAGGTGTTTCAGCAGCTCCTGACCCCCTCAGTCCTCGTACCTGTGGCAGGGCGATGGACAGTTGCCTCTGGAGTGACTCCTTCTCATGGCCCAAGTCTCGCAGACGTAGGTGTGCCGTCCCCAGACAGTCCTGGGTCTCCCTCAGGCTATCAATCAGCCTCTCCCTCTCCGTCAGCATGTTCACCATCAGGGACTCCAGGTTGCCCGTGCTGCCCCCCTCATCGCTGCCGCCACCGCCACTACCACTGCTGCCACTGCCGCGGGAATCCCTGCTGCCGTAGCCCCCTATGCCTCCCACCCCTCCAGTCCCTCCTCCGCTCCCCGCCGGGGAAGACGAGCCTCCTCCGCCACTGCGCCCGTCCTCCGAGATGGTGGGCATCACCTCGCACATCATCTTTAGGCCTGGGTGTGAGAGGCGTTATCTGAGAGGCTGTCTAGGACACTTGAGCGTAGCGTCTGGCGAACCACTGACTCGTCATCAAACGGCCAACAGTTACTCAGTTGGTTATAGAGTCTTTCCTGTCACGATGATTGGGTAGCAGGCAGGAGACACGTGCAGGGGGGGAGCTCTGTGAATGTGTCAGTGAGAGAAAAGTGTGGAGAAGAGGATGTGTGATAAGTTTTGGTGGATTGAGGGAAACAGTGAAGGGTCTGCTGGGGGTGGAGGGCTGGAGTGGGGGTGCAGGGGTAAGAGGGAGAAGTGCAGGTTTGGTGGATGACCTCTGACCCCCGGCCCAGGCTTCACTGAGATGTGAGACGAACCTGGAAAGAGAAAGAAAAAGAAAGAGAGAGGACGTATTTTTAGGCAAATGTGTGAATAATGGGAGTTAAATCTGACGGAACAAAATGATGGAGGGAAACAAGATTTTATATATATATATATATATATATATATATGTGATCTCTCATATCATCATACATGTGATCCATCCCTACACACACACACACACACACACACACACACACACACACACACACACACACACACACCTTTCTCAGGTGTTTCTTCAAACCTCATAGAAAGAATAACCATTGCTATTGCAGCAGAGCTCTCTCTTCCACTGACTGGCATCGCGATACTCAACGTCTGGAGTAATTCATCCATCAGTGCATGTCTCGGCTTTATGTATCCGAGTGTCCACATAGTCATAATGGGGAAAATGAATGCGGATGATGTACGGAAATGAGTCATGAATGGTAGCTTTACCTCAGCAGCCTACACAACGCTGTCAAGCAAATACAGAACAATTATCAGGCCTGTAGGTAGCAGAAAGATGCGGCGCTGTTTCATACACTCATGTGGAAAAAAAAGGGTGTCATCATGAATTGTAATTACGGGCTGTATCCAGGAGGAAATAGGCTTCTTTCTACGGCTCCGGAAACCCATCTGTAAAACCTTCTGGGTGAATCAGTAGGCTTATTATCCTCAGTGTGTCAGGGCGGGAAATTAATTGCTGTTTTGACAAATTAAATGGCTTAAATAGGGGGAAAACAGCCTATTTTTATGCATGTAGGGCTGTGCAGGATAGCCCCACACCGCTATAACATCATGGTAGGAGGTGCCAATCAAGCTGCAAATAATGAAGGCCTAATTAACACATTCAATCAGAAGATATCATGCAATTGGATTATTTTTAGTGATATGATTAACCTAAATGTCGGAAAACGGTGCGCCGCTTTGGCTTTATTCCGACTGCAAGGCGTCTATTTCCTATCAACACCCCACTGCCCCCCCCCCCCCTCCCCACACCACCCTGCCTCCCCCCACCCATAAAAACAGCTGGACGGTCTAACGCACGGCTAGATCTGTGTACAGAGCATTACAGCGGATTTCAGCCTCCACCAAACGATGTGTGTGTCTTACCCTCTCCATGACCGACAGAGAAAGGAAGTGAAGGCGCATCGTTGCCCGGTTCACTCCATCAGAGCACCTGAGAGACGGAGGCTGCAGCTTATCCCCGTTACAGCCCGGTTACCAGCCTGCCCCATCCCCTCCCTCTCTCTGCTGTGGGAGCGACGGAGCTCCTCAGCTCCTGCGTCAAGCTACACTTAGGAAACACAGGCAACATCCGGTCTAGATTTTCAGAATAAAATGTGCAAGTATGCAAACAGCTGGTCTGACCAAAATACCACAAATGTCAATGTGGCATGTATTAAGAAGACATGACGAAGCCAAGCATGTTTGAAAATGACCCAATTAACCTATATACTGTATTACACAACCCACCTATAGGCCTATATCGATTCAACATACGCATTAACATTTTAATTTCATTACATATATTTAAAATAGTATTATTATTTTTGCACTAGCTTGTTAACACAGAAAACAGAATTTAAAAAAAATCTCTAATAAATATCAGATTAGATATTTCTTATCATATTAAAGCTGTTTGAGAGTTTGCTTTGTTTATGAAATGCCAACAGGACAGCTAACAGGAACAGTTGTAATGACACGCTGGTATATCAGGTCTGTATTGAGTCCTTGTGGGCATATTAATTTAGTTGAAAATGAGTAATGTAATGTAAAATATAATAGTAATGAGACACTTCCTTAAATTACCTTAAACAAGTTGAAACCTTATTCTGAAGAGGAATAAAAGGGCTTCCGGTATCTTTCCTGATGTTTCTGTGTAACTTGACGACCTCCTATCGTTTATCTTCCCTCATCTCTCCTCCTCGGTGAAGATGCTGGGTCTTAAAGAAACAAGCTCACACCGGCGAGCCCCACTTTAACTCCTCACATCATAATTCTCACTTCTAACTGCACTTTGTAATAGTTGTATACCTTTAGACATAAAACCAAGGGTCATTATGAGAGTAAGAATTACTTCCTTATTTTGTTCTCACTGTGTGGTCCATGAAACTTCCCCAAATAATTAAACAATTGTACCCTCTGGCGGTTCAATAAGGGAAATGCAATGTACTGCCACCATAAGGTTTGAGGCCAAATGAATGTAATTTATAGATTTTAAACAACCATCATGCATCCACTATTTTTGTGTGAAACTGAACAGTATGAGGAACTTTTTAAATGTCAGCAATAAACTTAAAAATGACCAGAACTTTGACTTACTCTGAACTGTTATTTGGAGATCTATGAGGTATTCTTTATGCAAATAAAATGTTGACAATTGTCTTCCTTATGATTAAATCACCCGCTATTTGTGACAGTAAAAATGTACCAGTAACTATCACAAGTCATGAAAAGCTTGGACTGTCAGCCAATCAGATCGTAGGGGAGGCGGGTCTTAAGGTAGAGCTGGAGGGAGGGGGGAGGAGGAGGTGACGTAATGTTCTCTTCAGAGAGGGTGATGAACATCAGAGCCAGCAGTGATATTCAAAGTGCATCCAAATATAAATATTTTGGGGAGAAAAACACAAGAAACAAAGATGAAAGTCTGGGATGATAAACAGCAGATCAGATATTAATACTCATAAACTGTTTTTTGGCAGTAGGTTAATAAAGTTTGCATTTTAAAAATGTGAATATTATTGAAGAAAGCAACTTGATACGTGAATCTCTTTATGAATCCGATCCTTTATAGTTGAGAGAAAAAAAGTTAATTAATACAATGAAAACACAATAACTGAAGACATTAAGAGCATTAAAGTCTGACACTGTAGAGCTCGTCACTCATGTCATTGACAGTGTTGCTACTATAATATTGTAATGTCAGAATAAAAACATAACGAGACACAAACTCGTGGTGATTTTGCAACAGCACCTGAATGTGGACTATTACTGAAACAGCTAAACGAGGACGCAGCATTCACAGAATGACACAGTTCCTCAGTTCCTCTTTGAGAAGTTGCACAAGTCACAGACTACAGACAATGATGAAGCACTAACTCTTACCCTTTATCTTTAATAGTTCAAGTATTAACATCCCTATCATGGAATAATAGTTCAGTAAACTGAAGTGTTGCAGTAAAATCTGAAATATTCCTATTAGTGAAGTTTATTTCTTTCCACTGCATTAAGTTATTGTTTAGTGCAAGGACTTAATGGTGAACAGGGAAAACTAAAGTATAAAGCTGGATACTTTAAACTCCAACAGTGCATCAAATTGTGTGTTCATCTGCAAAATAACCAGTAATTTAAAGAATATGAACACGGGAGAAGAGGTGTAATAATTCATTCACGTATAGTCTAGTAGTAAATGTCTCATAACCCGGAAGGTCTCCAGTAAAGTATCAATATTTCTGATCAAAACTCCCCTGAGTGCACGATACTCACAAGATCACACTGCATCACGCCCTCCAGCCGCCACGTCTTCACAGAGCCGCTGACACTGTGTTGACAGCTTCAGTGCCACCTCTGGTCACAAACAGCTGGATGAAATGTCGGAGCCCCTGTTGTGGACGATGCCCTCTGCAGACACAACACAAACCTGTTAAAGTTCCCACAGGGAGCTGAACCTCAAAGAAATCACATTTTAAAGGAAGCCGGTTGAGCTCGACAGATGTAATAAAGACAATCCAGCCACACGAATAAATAGAAAGTATAGCTTTTATTTAAGTATAAGTTTAAATATATTCTTCAACTCCAACTGCATTACAGACAAACTCATTTTGTATCTTGGTTATGTGTCAACTTCAGCTATAAAACACTATTTTGGTATCTTCCTGTTTTATTGTACTGCTGACAGATACTTTCTTTATCCCCGGCATGACATGTTCATGGGACAGCAGCAGAACACGATTAAACTGATTGGAGAATGTGCACTTTGTTCATTGGGAATATGCCCATTAATACAACACGTAACTGGAAACAGTATTTTATATATATTAAATACAAAAGACTGTATTTGCTTCTATATCCACAAGATAGATTTGTCTAAACTCTGGAGATTGCATCATAATAAACACTTGATGATCCAGGAAGCTTCCTGAAGACGTCTTTGGCCGACATGACGGCGGTGATTGACAGCAGGCAGCTGCTTGGACACCAGGAGAGGAGGGGCCCTGCGGGGTCACGAGAGGTCAGCGGGTTAGAGGAATGCAGAGAGGAATGCACGGCCATCTCCTCAGCAGCACAACCAGTATCAGCGCCATGACAACAGGCCCAGTGTCTGCAGAGACACGGAGACCCGGAGGAGGCTGGAGCACAACAACACATCAGGGTGACACACAGACGTCCACCTTCCACCGTCTGGATTGATCATTGAACATATATTACAATATTATAAACTATTATTCTGTACTTTGTATGATATTTTATATATTATGCAATCAAAGGAATGTCAAACAGATATCTCAATTTTCTAATTTAATAAAGACAAGACATCATATGTACAGTATATCAGATACAATATCTCACAAACTGCTGACTCAGCGGCGACTCGGCCTGTTCGATAAGCCGACATGTTACAACTGACCCACAACATTTAGATTCTTCTCCTGTCTTTTAATTCATAGTAAGCATCCAATTCTCCAACAAGACAAATAAATAGGAGCGTAAGAATTGGCTCTTTATTTCATATTTAACATTTAAAAGATGCAGTTAATGAGAAACTTGAGTTTAACGTCGCAGCTTTCTGACTGACCTGCATGGAGGAAGATGCCGTTCTCCAGGAATACAATGTCTCTGGCATTTCTGTGGTACGAGGTAGCAGGGGGAGGAAGTTGTGTGTATACAGTTGTAGTAGCCCCCCCCCCCCCCCCCCCCCCTCAAAATAATTTGATTTCGAGAAGCTCGGTTTAGAGTTGTTTTAAATTAAGACTTTATTTGAAGATGTTTATGAGTTTACACTGAGGACCCAGCTTTAATGAAAACTTCACTGAAACTGAAGATTTCTTAAAATACATACATCGTTGTTTGGAGATCTTTAAATCTAATGTAGACCACAGAGATGAACACACAGTACAATATGTCTCACGTTTTACATACAATTCACGTATTTCAGTTGGTGGAACCCATCTGGATATCTGTGTCAGAGCAAATCGGAGTGTGTGTGTGTGTGCGTGTGCGTGTGCGTGTGTGTGTTAAGGCCGTCAGAGCGTGCATTAAGTGTGTATAGGCAGGTTCTGTGGAGGCTCTGCAGGCAGATTATTCGGGGCCTCGCCTTGGAGTTCAACTGGGACTTTTAACTCTGTGAGAGAGAAAGAGAGAAAATAAATATACTCAACGAAAACAATTACAACAGAAATCCATACCAACAATAACACACACATCAAATCACAGATCGTTTACCTTTATCTTCCACTTTTTGTGCCTCTGGTTGAAACTGTAGCTCTCCATTAGCACCCGCAGGAGGCTGCCCGTCTGCTGCCTGCTGATCCTTCTGTCTCTGGGACATCTCTAATACTGCCTGAAATTGAAACATTGCAACTGAATTATCATGTGTACATGCTTCGATGTTATTACAGGCAGAAAGCTGGTTGTTGTTGAGTTAATGTAATTCAAGTTTGACCCCGATATGCTTATGATCCACTCTTTTAATCCAGTTTGAGATGATATAAAGCCGTGACTGGCATGGCGGGACGGTCACCTGCTGGTACTCTCTCCTCTGGGCTTCCAGGGCTTTGCCTCGCTCCTTCAGCAGCTCCTGCTGCTGACGCAGATTCTCTGCTTTCCTCTTCAGCTCCTCCTCTTTGTCCCTGAGTTCAACCTCAAATCGCTGGAGCTCTTCTTCTGTGTACAGAGGGTTGGTTTCCAACGTCTACAGAGACAGCAGGGGAACCAACAAGGACATATTATGGATTTGTAAAGGCTAAACTTTCTTCATTCTCGTGCATGTGACCTCATCAGTTGGTCCTGCTTCTTTCTCCATCTTTACTTTCTGCTTTCTACCACACCCTTCAATGTGACCTGTATGAAGAGGAAGTTGCGCAAAATCTGATAAATGTCTTCACGTGTCGGTTTGGGCTGAAGACTACAAGCTTGAAATGTAAAATAATCTGGGTGTGTGCCATCAGAAAGAAGTGAGACCTCTGTAGCTGCACATCTTTGCGGCAGGCTCGAGACTACATGAGCCGTTATTAGCATGACACACTCAAATCTCTGACTAAACGGGAGCGTTGTATTGTGGGAATTGTAGGCGCCATGTTTTGAAAAGAAAGAGGAAGAGGAATGTGTGCTACGTTAATTTTGATCCTTTTTTTTTTCTAAACTGTCCTGAGTCGACTGTTATAGCCGTGCAGTGCTAAATTGCTCTTTTAACTAAATGCAACATTACACTAGATCACTTCTATTCACAGCAGCCACTTCTGGGAACAGCTCCAAGTCTGCGAGTTGATGAGGGGAAGAATAGCATTACCCATTTAACTTCACCACCCACATTTCCCCAGCTTGTCCTGAGATTTGCGCCACAGACCCTCTGATCGCCCGCCCACTTCCCCGACCTTCAGGCCACCCCGGGCTCTTTACCTCCCACTCTCTGGGATTACTGAACTCCTTCTTCTCGGTGGATTTGAGGAACTCCTCCAGGCTGACGAGGCGATCTTGATTTGCGTCCACCTTTTAACACAGAAGCGTAAGCTGCATCAGTCGAAGTCAAAGCAGCGGCGTATGATGAAAACAAGAGAGATAAAAGTAAACAATTACGACTCACATTCTTCATGACATGCTCCCTCATCCTCAGCCTTTCTTCCTCCATCTCCATCATATCATCTTCCTCATTCTTTGCGTCGTAGACCTTCTCCAGCTGGAGGAGGCAAATGAACAGATGTTACAGGACTGCTGTGAATACCACGGCTGTCAGATTCAGAGCTTTCTGCAGGATCACAGACGAAACAGCTGCATTTTCACATCGATGATCATCCATTTTTGATGTCGTGTCAAAAGGGATTTTCATTGTGAAACCAAACAAGTAAAAGCTTGATTTTAAAGCCATGGTGTGCTGTAGTGTTCCTTACCTCTTTAGTGAAGAGAGCCTCCAATTCCTGCTCATCTAAAACACCGTCTTCATTTGTATCTGAACAGAGCAGAGAAGAAATGTAATGCTTTTCATATCAGAATAAAAGGACAGGGGTCTGAAGAAGAGGGCTCACTCACCATGCAGTTTAAAAAATGTTTTGGGGTTGAACTCTTTAGGGTCCAGTCCGTCCGTCTCCTCCCAAACTTCCCGCAGCTGAGCAACACTACCCTGAGTGTGGGGGGGGGGGGGGGAGCAACAGAAAGAGAAATGCATGTAAGAGAGCTTCATTCACTTTCGCTTGTTTTCACACAAAATCAAAATGTGTCCATGTGTGTGTACCGGCGCATTGACTTTAGGGTGCTGGTGGTGTTTGTCCTTTAGCTCCTGCATTCTCTTCTCCTCTCTCTCCCTCTTTTCCTGGTCCAGGCCCTTCAGGTACTCCCGCCTCTCGTGCTCCTTCAGCATCTCGTAGCGTTTGAACTCCTCGTGTCTCTCGGCGTCGTAGTTCTCCAGGTCCTTGGTGGCCTAGACAAATAGCCAGACGGAGGATGTTATGTTGAAGTCAAAAAGTGGGGTCAGATATAATACAAACATTCTCGGAGTCTGGAACAATCAGTATCAGGTCTGCCATCTTGTTTTGACCTGTAATTGTAGCACCCTCGAGTCTGATCAGTGCACTTTGATTCTGCTGGACTGTGAGGGGATTCATCACTTCCCCACATTCCATTCAAATCTGGTCAGCACATATAAACCAGTCACTGATTTTTCAGCCTCGGGGGCAACAAACATCACATTTCTTATTATCTCTGGAGGATCTCACCGTCGAGATTAGCAGCTCGAGGTCTTTGGCCTCGAAGGTGTTTTGATTGTGAGGATCCAGATGTTCAAACTGCTTCAGCAGGGAGGCGTGGTCCATCTGCAGGCCTTCACAGCAGAGCAGACACATCAGTTAGCAAACACATGCTGGACTCTTGACACACGTGTTCCATTATGTCCTGTACACAGCGAACACATCTTTGTACCTCCTCTCTCAATACACACCGTACTAATCTGAATTCATGTGTATGTTTTACGAGTAATGGCAAACATTTGACAAGAACATTATTTTGTACATATGCTGCTTCCATCTGCTCTGCTTGGGAAATGTGTGATCAGCATCCATGCACATGAACTGATAATAACAAATAATGCACATTTGTTTGTTTTATATGATAATTGATAACAGTGAATTATCTGTTCATATCTGTTAATGAAAATGTGAATAGCTTATAGGGAACATTTGGATGTTTTCATGTATTTGAGTTGTTTATATCCTCATTTGCATACTTAAATTAAAATGAGCATTTGTGCAGTTGTAGCTATTTCTAACTGCAACTCTATCAATGAAGATTATGGATATTCATCTCTGCTTACAACCCATCTACACAGGTATATATAAGTATACAAACGCTCTCTCTCCATCACTACAGGAAAATGACTCAACTTACTCTGTGTATTGGTGCTGTCCAGTTTGGCCTTGAGCAGCATCCTGAGGCGAGAAACCTCCTGGCGCTTCAGCTCATCCAGACGAGTCCTCACATGGTGACTCACCAGGTCCAGCTCTTTACTGAGACGACCATTCTGAAGGACAACACAGGACATCCAATGGATTAAATTAAGACCTGTAAAAAGGTAAATAGGGAAGCTTTAAGAGTGAGAATGTGAAAGAAATGGACGCTGACCTTAATGTCCTCCGTGTTCGCTGTTTGCAGTTTCTCTCTGAAGTGAGGGTCTGTCTCCAAAACCTCAATCACCTCTCTGAGATACCTGTCGTAGTAAAGGCCAGTGTCCTGAAAGAGTATGTCGTACAGGACAGGTTATTCACGAGAAACTGATTCTCAAATACAGAACATGACTGAGACCACTGAGACCGTTACCGCGTTCTCCTCCGCCACTTCCTCTTTAGCTTCCTGGTTCTCTACATTGCGATCAATAGGCACTGACCAGACCCCAGCAGAGATGGATAGAAGCAGCAGCCAGCCAGGTTTTAAGTTCATCCTCCTTCAAAATAAACCACAATGAATGTTACTATATTGTCAAGGTCCAGGTCAAATTAATTTATAGAGCGCTTTAAAAAACAACAACAAGTTTGTGCCAAAGTGCTTTACAACACTCAAAAATGAGAAAACGATTATCACAAGACATAAGTACTTAAAAACATGCATAAACACACACACACACACACACACACACACACACACACACACACACACACACATTAATGCACAGAAGAATTCTAATTATGTCAAGAATCATATGGTACAATCTTAACAAAGACAGTAATAAGAGACATAGGTGTGTGAGAAATAGCCAAGATTAATGTCTTGTTGAATTAATAAATCAGGTTATTCATATCCATTATAATATTAGTTTTCTGGTCATTGCCTGTTGTCTGCACAGTCTTTTGTAACTGAATAGTTCAGTATTGTACCAAATTTGGTTTATTGTTGCTTGAACACTGCTGCATTTTAACTCAGACTTTCATTTCAGAAGGTGCAGACAGTGTTAATCCCAATATGTTCCTATTTGTCACCAACTACAAGTACAAAGCTCACCAGGGAAGGTAGTAACACCGACCGTTACATATAACAATGTCATTGAGAATTTATCATTTCATTTTAGTGTAATTGGTTGGTGATTGGTATGAACAATGCATGCCGAATTCAGAAGGAGAATTCATAGAATTGAAAAATGTCTGAAGGTTTTATTTCTTTAATATGTGTGCCTTTGCCGATAAGAGGAAACAATAATATCCGATTTCTTAAGTAGAGTTTGGCGTAACGATCCATTTTGAGCAGGAAAACCTATTTTGGAGCTGAATTAACTGCATACATTTAGTTTAAGATGCCAGAACTGTTACTCAATGGAATACATGACACAATACAAATGTGATATTAGTATGATATCGTATTCGTATATTGTTTGGTAGCTAGTTAGCTAACTAGCTTAGATCAGGACAACACGGATGCGGATGAGGGGACGTCTTAACACAAAAACGTAGTCTTTCTATAGTTGTAATTACCTGTGAGATTAAACCTATAGCATGAGTGAATTAATGTTTGGTTTGTCAACATTTTAAACATTATTTGTTGTTTAAAATTTAAATGTTACAAGTGATATAACAGGTTCTGGTTATCCATCACCGTGAGTTAGCCGTGAGCTATTAAATCGGGTCTTCTAACTGCGTTGTCCTTCTTAAATGTCACGGTTTTCTATGACTTCTTCCTTAAAACTCCGCCAATATTAAAACCACAATTTAAAAATGTTATAAAACATAACGTCTTTAAATAGCTCGTCTCTTACCGCACGTATGTTTTTAACATCTGATCCGATGCTCAAAGCACGATCTGTATTCGCGTCGGATAAAATTGACGTCATGTGTCTGAAAGGCTTGTCCAAGACGCTGCCTTCAGGTACTGTCGGAAATACTTTACAGACACGTCTATGTCGTTGTTAATGTATTTTATTTGGCAAATTAAGCCTAATATTATCTTTTAAATAGGTCAGAAACCCTAGATTTTAAAATAGAAATCAGCCACCAACACATTTGCTCTTGTCACTGTCTTTTAAGGGGGTAATTATGCCCCACCAAAAGTAGATGACTTGCATCACAAACTTACAACTGGGAAGTAATACCATATGAATAGTAAGTGAAGGCAGCATTATCACAAATATAAATAACAAAATAACACACGGATGCAAAATATGTACACACGTTTTAAACGTTTAATTGCTTTAAAAAATAGATTTGTTGTATATTTAATTCAGTACACAACCAAAAAGTCATGGCAAGTTGAAATAAATTAACATTGAAAGAGCCAACAATTGCACGTGATAATAAATAAAATGTATAAATATTAAAATATCATCAAAATAACATATAAGCCTACAATTTTAAAAAATGTAATAGAAATAGATAATAAAATATGGCACATGAAAAACACATAGTTGCAAAATGTTCACAAATAAATTAAATTAAAAAATTAAATAAATTAACAGTCACTCAATAAAATTATTTAAAATATCAAAACAAGTCAGAGCATTTCGAGGTTAAGATCAATGTCTATCAGTTTAACTGATAGACTTTGATGAATGGTTTTTGATTGATTCACACTTTCTATACAAAAGTTGATCTAGTGTTTGTTTAGAAATCAATCTCTCTCATGTCAGTAGGTGTCCCGGGTCTTTCGTTCTCCACCTCTTCATCTTTCTCCATGGGTCCCTGCTGTAGCGCGCTCCTTAGTCGCTGTCGGAGGGCATATTCGATCATGTCACTGTAGCACTGCAGCACTGCCTTGGATGCAAGACATAGAGAGAATTATTTATTTTTTTGTCATAGATGCAACCTGTATTTGGCATGACTTTAATACGAAACAGATGTCTCCAAACACAATTATTCTGAGTCAGTTTGCTTAAAAAATGTATTCTTGCAACTCTCATCCCTGCAAAAAAAAAACGAAATGAGATCCAATCAGATAAATTGGCTTATGTGCCGCCTGACTGAAGGTGTACTCACCAGGTCAGCCTGGCAGAGCTCCGCCAGGACGTAACTCATTACAGCCAGTTGAGCGGGACCCTTGTTGCCCAGACCCCGCAGAGCACAGTTCAGTGATGCCGCAGCAACAAGTGACGGCGGTGCTCCCAGAAAGCGGGAGTCACACGCACACATGGCGGCTAGCGTGTCGCTGTGCCGCCGCAGGGTGGAGAGCAGCAGCCCCTCCTCAGAGTCACCGCTGTCTCCATCTTTCCTGTCCTCCACAGAGGCAAGGAAATGTGGGAGAAAGTCCTGCGGAGTCACTGCTGCTGTGTCCCATCGGAGGGTGGCGAGGATGACACGCTCCATCTCCTGATGGAGGGAAGATAGGTGCATTTAGAAAAAGATTGTGTAATGATAAAACTTGGAGTAATATTGTTATAGGCCTAATAAGTACAATACATTTTGAATTGTTCAGGTTCCAGCTTCTCAAATGAGAAGATTTGCTGCCCTTTCTTCATCATATATCCCAGTAAACAGCAATCCTTTGGGTTTTGGACTTTTTGTCAAACTAAACAGGACACCTTGGGAGATTTATTGATGATGAAACTAGTTATTAGTCACAGACAAAGTCGTTTGATAGAGTCATCCATATGCATATTTTTGGTAACTTGTGAGGCATCTTTAATATTTTAATCTAATTTACTTTTTTTTAGTGACAGAAAACCGTTAATTACAAAAAAAAGTTAGTTGTAGCCCTATTTGACGATACATTAAAGATTTAAGTGGGTTGTGATCCAGTTGATGGATATGCTAAGGCTCACAATCATAAACTGAGAAAAAAGGTTTCCCTTTGAGATCTTATCTCTGTCCGTCTAAGTTTGATACAGTACGGCTGTTACAACTATTAGAATAACAACACCATAAAAAGGTGTAAAACTTGGTATTGTACATTAGAAATAATACAATTAAAAGTGGGATTAAAGATGGTGATGACATTAGAAAGTACCCCAACAACTCTTGATGGTAGTAACTAAAAAGAGAGGGACAGAGCAATATTTTTTAAGAATTAGCTCCTACACAGCCCTGACTGTGAGGTCTTAATCAACCACCTTTCTAAACATGTGTGTGTCTGCTGTGTGGCGGACTCACTCGCAGGTTTGAAGGCTGAAAGCTGTATTCAGCTGCAGCACAGAGAGTATCAGCGGTGACGTTGTCACACTCTGAGAGTTTGGAGGCGATGAGGATGCAGCCAGCAGCCAGGCAGTATGGTGAGACAGGCAGAGACAAAGAGGCAGACAGGAACCTATCCATCAGAGAGACAGACAGGGGGAACACTGCCTCATCACAGCCACACTCACAGCACACCTGTAGAGAAGAAAAAAGATGTGAGGCATCAGTTTCACAGCTGCCATGCTGACATAACTCATCCAGCATGAGGAGAAACTGGAGCATGAGAGAGTTTAATACCTCCAGGGCCCATTTGGCGAGCTCCTCTCTGCGCTCTGGCTCCCGCTGGATGAGGGTGATGTAGAGCATGGAGGGCATGTACCTCTCCTCCACATGAAGCAGCCTCTGGATCACACGATGCCCCGACACAGTGGGGTCCCAGGCGGCTCGCAGCTGAGACGAGCCCAGGTTGTGGCCGCCCTGGGCTTGTGCCTCAGTCTGGCTCTGGTCCTGACTCTGGTTGTCCTCTACCTCCTCACACCACAGAGACACAGACATGCCTCTGTCCATCTGCACTGCCTGCTGGGTAAAATATGTACTTGTTTACGTCCAAATGGGAACGAAGGCAGCTGCTATAGTGTCCCGCTGTCACCAGAGGAAGCTGGGTGCTCTGCAGGTAAACAAGCTGGGAAATGTTTTCCTTGTTGAAGTGGTTTTGGCTTCCTGTGGTGCTCCTCTGAATATCACTTCTCAACTATCGTTTGACTTTTATATCCAACAGGGAGAGAGAGAGGGAGTGGCACAGAGGGGAGGAAAAAGAGCGTAGAAAAAGGGCGTGAAGCCGCGTGAGTGACATACAATAATAAGAAGACAACAATATGGTCTGTGCAACAATCGCTTCAACAGGTGGGGAAAGCGAGAACGAATGAGAGCAGGGGAGAGAGGGAGGCAGGGGGGGAGGAAAGAGGAGCAGGCAAGTGAGGGAGTGGCCCGCAGGGACAGAGCAACAGCTTGTCTTCGATAGTGAAAGAGAGAAGGGAGGATAAGAAAAGGCTACGAGGGTGAGAGACAGAGAGGGGAGAGAAAAGGTCATATCCAGACTCTGACAATGGGAATGGATGACAAAAGGAGGAGAGTGTTTGTTTACAACGTAAGCACGAGAGGAAATGTGTCAAAGTCCTAATGGATGTTAAATCCTGCTGCTGTTAGATGAAGATCCTCAAGTACTGATATGTATTAAATTCCCCATTTATTCAAATCACTTCATATTTTTTCTATAAGAGATATTCACCCTTACTTTGATAATTACAATTACAATACTTATATAATTAGTATGGTCTCAGTTGGGATTTTTTAAAACAGTAATAATAAATATAAACTTTTGACATTTGAGGAATACTATGTACAATGTTGACTTTTTACTTGATTCTTTTACCTCTTTAGAGCAAATTATTATTAATTATTATTATAAGGTAAATAGGGCTGAAATAATTATTAATTTAATCAATTATTCAATCAACATAACATTATATTTCCTTTGTCATATATGAGTGTAAATTTACCATCTTTGGGTTTAAAATTCTGCAAGTAAAAGTAACGTTTTTGAAATATAAATGTGTTCATCAAAGTTTTGGCTTTGCCTCTTCTCCCCCTCGTTTCCCGGAGGTTTCTCATTGTCAAAGCAACCTGTGCCCCGCTGCCCCCCCCTCCCCTCCCGGCGCCTGGGGCAATCTGCTGCTCGTGTTTAAAGAGCAGCGAAGCCACCGGGGAGGGCTGGGCGAGGTATGTGCAACAGACAGTGGAGCCGGGCAGGTCAATGAGCCGTATTGTCTCCCTTTACAAATCAGTGTCAGACAACAGCCCCTGGCCTTCTGCCTGCTGCTGGCTCCCCTCTCTCTCTCTCACACACACACACTTTACACATTCATGGGGTAGACACACTTTTCACACACTCTCCGGGGACTCCTCTGACGGTCACAATGGGGTCGCACTCACCAGTGGAGAATACAGATTGTATTTGACAGTCATTACAGGTGGCTGTTCACACATTAAGGCTTCAATGGCAGCTCGTGTTTCAAATAGGAGTTAAATGGACGGCCACACTGACACCAGGACTTGATTTCAGCTGAGCATCAATAATTCATCCTATTCAAAGTAGTTTTCACGAACTATGAGGTGCATATACGCAGAGCAGAATGTTATTGCAACTTATTTGTGACAAAGATAAATACATTTTATTGGACATGGTATTTGAGCGGAACATGGTAAGAATTATACTAAAGTTAATAAAAGATTATCATGAATTTAATTACGTTACTTTGCTTTAAGCAGACTCATAGGACATCAGACATCTAGTGGTAGAGAAAGTATTCAGAATATAGCAATACTGAATTACAAGCAGAAGTCCTGCATTGAAAATGTCACTTTAGTAAAAGTATGCAAGTATTATTAGAAAAATAAATCAAAAGTAAAAGTTTTCATAATGCAGAAAAATGTCCCTCATGTCAGTACTATACTTATTACTTATTACATTATTGGATTATTATTTGATGCATACATTTGACTTTTTTTTCCATTCTTCATTCAGAACAGCCATCATATTAGTGTTATAGTTTTAAAAGTGCAGCATTTCCCTCTAAATTGTTGTAAAGTACAAAGAAAAAGTTGCACAAAATAGAAATATTGAAGTACAATACAAGTAGGTACTTAAACTGTGTACATAAGTACAGTACAAAACACATTTGGGTTAAGCAATATAAAAGACGGTGTGAAACGAGAGTGACAGTTAATAACGAAACCTGTAAAATCACCACACAAAAAAACACCTTGAGAAATATTGAGTGTCATACAAAAGGTTCAAATCTCAAGCTTAGAGGGCAGAGCTTGAGCCACATCATCGACTGCAGATAACGGCGTTAAACACCCGGCATAATGACAACATGAAGAGACCCTAATCCTCGAACACTTAGTCGATTGAAGCATTAGAGAGAGAATATGGGCTTTAAAGCTGTCGACAAGGCCTTCGCCTATAAAACAGGCTTTGAGAGGGGCTGAAAGCAGATTGAGTTTGAATGAAGGGCTGAGTAAGTTTGGCTCTGCCAGTCAAGTGAGGTCAGGTTGGGGTGGACGGAGGGAGGAGGGGGGGGGGGGGCAGGAGAAACAGGGTGACAGATCGTCGGCCTGTTTAAGCACCCTGTTAAATTCATACATCGCAGCTGTATTCAAAGAACACGGACAGAGGGGGAAAGAGACAGTGACGAGCTAAAAGAGGTCCTGAGAAGGGGGTGTGGTTCCCCGCCCCTCATTTTCCAGCTCATTTCCCTGGACAGTGGAGAACAGAGCTCCTATTTTCCCCTCAGCCATTCACCTCACACAGACACCTGCTGGCCAGTGGGGGGGGGGGGGGGGGGGGGGAGAGGCCATAGTTTAACCAGTTCACAAGTTAAGACACTACATGAACAAATGGTGTGTACTGTTACACTGGGGTAATTAAATTATTATTGTGTTTATCATCTAAGCAGTATACACACATATAATACATAGTTTAAAGCACATTATAATGTAGTAATAAGTTGATATAAGGACAATATCTCCTATGAAACATTTTAGATTGCAGTTGCTTATATTAAACTCACACATAAATGTCTAAATAACCACTAAAGACTTTCTCTGGATGAGCTTTTCATTGAGTTTTATGGTAATTTTCTTGTGTTATTGTTTGTGTTTTGTGTAATTTCGTATAGATTTTTGCTGTTCTGTATGTTTTCTTGGTGAGATTTATGCATTTGTATAAGATGGGTATTGCAAACTAGGTTTAACTCATTTGTTTTGCTGAAATCAAGGTGTTGATTCCACTTTATGATCCTTTTGGAGGCTGTAGTTTATGTTGCTGTTGAATTGTATTGCATTACACTGAGACGTGTTTGTAATACTTTGTTCATCCCATTCATATCAATGCAGTGCTATGTCCTTGTACATAAATAAAAGAGATCCTAGCTGTGAGTAAACTTGTTGAGAGACTAACTGTGTGACATGTAAGGAAAAAATATAAATAACATGCTTCAGATTCAACCATTTATTTGAAAATAATCAGCGGATGGACATTTTGTAGATAATTACAAGGCTTAAAATATTACCACGCCACATGTGAAAACTATAAGGCATGCAATAAGGTTTGCATAGGGCTGGAATGGCATCATACAGTACGAACAAGGTGCTGCCAGTGAGTTTATCCTTCATCTTCTTCCCTTTTAAGGAGCAGTGTCGAGGGGACGCATAACAAAATGCACTGAAAGTATCACAAGTGACAAGCAGAGATGATTATTAAATAACTTGCGGAAAGGTAAAAGAGCAGCATCCAAAGGATGGAGAGTAGAAAGGACTCTTTAGCAGAGACACAGGACATGTAAACAAAAGACACGCTGTCATGGAAAAGGGGGAGGACACCATGCACAAAGAGCACTGCACGTACAGCTATAATGTTTAAACATGAACATTCATGGGTACTTCAAAAGAAAAAAGCCTCAACAACGCCCCCTGCCTCTGACATATAGTGACAACAGTCTTCACCAGACAGTTTTCGTTCCTTCTCATTTGATCATATACAATATATTTATATAGACTTTATTTTTTTCAATATATAAAGATCAGCCATACATTTCTTGACTATCAGTCCACCAGCTGACCTGCAGATTTAAGGATAGGTGGGACCGTGTGCTGAACTAGATGAAGCAGCTCCTGCCTGGGACTCGACGAGGAGACGTTGCGTCTCACTGGCCTGGGAGTCGGGGCTGTCCTCCTCAGAGCTGGAGGCGATGTAGAGTCCCAGAACCTGCTGCACCTTCAGGGGAAGCTCCTGGGCAGGGCAGAGGAGGACAGGAGGTCAGGAACTACTTGTGTAGACTATAAGTCTCACAGCTTCTATAAAAAAGTTATTATCTAGAATTTTCTGCAATCCATTAGCCTAATATAACAGTCGACTACTGTCATAGAGGTATAGGCCACATACAGTGTTGAGTTATATCCAATTATTATTATTATTATATATATTAATATATATATATATATATATATATATATATATATATATATATATATATATATATATATATATATATATATATATATATATATATATATATATATATATATATATATATATATATATATATATATATATATATATATATATATATATATATATATAATACATACATACATACATACATACATACATACATACATACATACATATATATATATATATATATAAATATATATATATAAATATAAATAAAATAAAAATATATATAAATAAAAATATAAATAAAAAATATATATATTAATATATATATATAAATATAAATAAATATATAAATATACAATTATTTTTCCTAAAAGTATTTAATGTTTAAATAAAAAGAAGCAGCCGTATTGCATAACTGAGTCATGTTGTGGGCTACGTATTTCTTTCTTTAGGGGAGAAGAATATTTGTTCCACAGTTTTGTTTTTTAGAGGCGTATAGGATAAGCAAAGTGCATCCATATAAATCTATTATTAACAGCTTATTTGTTTAAGGGAGGGAAAAAGACGGTATACCTAGATAGACTTTGCGCTTCATTATAACCTCTGAGACTGAGATACTCTATTGACTCCATGCTGAATCTTATTGGCCCATGAAGCGTGTCTCACCTTGCATTGAGTCAGCTGGAGGTAGATAGCCTCTGCTCCTCGCAGAACAGTCTGCAGGTCCAACTGCATCGTCAGCTCATTAATATGCTGAAGAGCATACACAATGTGGACAGAGTTGCACAGATGAGTGTACAGTTATAGACAAAGTAACTCAATTCCTGTCTTGCATACACACACACACACACACACACACACACACACAGTACTCACCTTCAGAATAGTGTTAAAGTCGTGGTCTGAGCCAATCAGCTCTCCTCTCTGGGACTCCAGGATTGAACAGGCGATCAGCAGGTGGAAGTTGTCACATGGCAGACCAGACCAGAGGACCTGTGGAGGGGAGAGGAGGTTAAGAAACAATACTTGTAAATAGAGCTGCAACCATTAGTCGACTAATCGATAAATAGAAAAGTAATTACCAACTATTTTGATAATTATTTTTTTTTAATGGAAAAGATGGAGATGTCCTGCTTTTCTGTTTTATATCATATGAACTGAATATCTTTGGGTTTTGGACTGAAAAAACAAGACATATAAAGACATCAGAAGAACTGGGATGGACATTTTTCACTATTTTCTGACATTTTATAGACGTGACACATAATCTACAAAACATTTGGCAGATTAATTGATAATGAAAATAATCGTAAATTGCAGCCCTACATGTCAACAGATTGTGCTAGATAAAATACACTATTACACTATTTATTGTTTTAAATACTATGAGAATATGAGATTTGTCCTCATGTTTCACAACATAAAACAAATTCAAGCTTTCAACATGAAGTGATGTCTATCGTCACACCACCAGGAGTACGTGGTACAGCAGTACAGGAGTACGTGGTACAGGAGTACAGCAGTACGTGGTACAGGAGTATGTGGTACAGCAGTACGTGGTACAGCAGTATGTGGTACAGCAGTATGTGGTACAGCAGTACAGCAGTACGTGGTACAGGAGTACAGCAGTGCGTGGTACAGGAGTACGTGGTACAGCAGTACAGGAGTACGTGGTACAGCAGTACGTGGTACAGGAGTACAGCAGTACGTGGTACAGGTGTACGTGGTACAGGAGTACAGGAGTACGTGGTACAGGAGTACGTGGTACAGGAGTATGTGGTACAGCAGTACGTGGTACAGCAGTATGTGGTACAGCAGTATGTGGTACAGCAGTACAGCAGTACGTGGTACAGCAGTACAGCAGTACGTGGTACAGGTGTACGTGGTACAGCAGTACAGGAGTACGTGGTACAGCAGTACAGGAGTACGTGGTACAGCAGTACGTGGTACAGGAGTACAGCAGTACGTGGTACAGGTGTACGTGGTACAGCAGTACAGGTGTACGTGGTACAGGTGTACGTGGTACAGCAGTACATGCCGCTGTGGTGCACTCACCTCCCACATGGTGAGGATGTCCTCGAAGGAAAACTCTCTCTTGAACCAGATGAGCAGCCAGCGGAAACAGAAGCAAAGAGAGCCGCTGTCCTGAGAGTCTGATGGAGAGAAAACATATGTTTTTCTTTTCCTAAGTTAGTTAAGTGAACAAAAGAAAGAAAGAAATAATAAGCTCCTTGTAAGTAATAATGAGAATTAGGTCTTAAGCACATGTTACACACTCTGTATCCTTGAAATTCATTGTTCCTGTCATTTAGCAACACAACAGAGTGTGCACCACATCTGCAGAAGCTGTAAATGTATAATAATAATAATAATAATAATAATAATAATAATAATAATAATAATTTGTTTCTGTTCATGTAATCCATTCTGACTGCATGAGTATTATCTGACTAACCCAGGAAGTCACACAGCTCCGGGTCCAGAGCCTTCAGCAGGATACTGAGCTGAAGGAGCTGCTTCTTCATGGCCTCCTGAGACTCTTCAAAGTTTTGGTGCTGCAGAGGAAACAAGGAAAGACTTGTCAAGTCACTAACTGTCCACAGGAACGCAGCTGTACAGCCTGAATGACAGCACAGGAAGGAGCAACCAAAACTAAACTAGTTTCTGACTGAAGTTCAAAGGCCACAGAGAAAGAGAGATAAGTCTACTAACCACCAGCTCCATGAAGCCGGTCAGACACCAGAAGGACTCCACCTCGTTTTGGGTGACGAACAGGAGAGGAGAAAGAAGATCACTCATCCCCTGGACATAACCTGGAGAGATGGACAGAAAAGTGTCGCGGTGACACATGATCATTAGCAACTGAGATCGTGTAAAACATCACTTTAATGATCTAAAAGTCGATTGTAACGGACAAAAGAAACCAAACTAAGTTAAACTGAGTTTTACTGCAGGCGCTGCGGTGTAATAGAAAACTTTGAAACTATCCCCTGATGAAGTTCACGGGTCTTTACTTCACATATTGTGTGTGTGTGTGTGTGTGTAATGCTTTGTTCTTTATATACACATCAATAACAATCTGTGTGTAATGCTTCTCCATCTGTACTGTGTTTATAACTTGTTGCCTGTGCTGATTTCTTATTAACTATTGAGATTATTAAACACGGATAAGACAAAAAGAAAGAGAATTATTATTATTACTGTTGTTACATTAACATCTGTTTTGGTACTGATCGTTTGTATCTGTGCCAACATTTCAGAACTACATACCGAGATCAAAGTTGAACATGCAGTATGTCATCAGCACATCATTCAGCAGAGTCAGTCCTGGATTGTCGTTCCCAGAGAAGAACGTATTGTGTCTGTCTGTCCTGCTGACGTCTCGCTCTGTCACAACAGAACAAAGACAGTTCAAACATCTAATGCAGCTTCCCACGGGCAGCTGACTGATTCGATGAACAGATCTTCTGTTTCATGACAGATTGTGGGGCTGACCTATTAGGCTTCTGTATCCTCTGAGGAGGGAGTTCCTCATCTCCTGCTCTTCACTGACTGACTTCCACTGCACCTTCATTCTGAAGTACTCGTCCCTGCAGATACAGAAACGCAATAAAGAGGCGGACTACATTAAAGGAACAGTTTGACATTTTGGGAAATGCGCACAGTCGCTTTCTTGTCGAGAGTTAGATGAGAAGATTGATACCACTCTCACGTCTGTATGCTAAAAATGAAGCTACAGCCAGTTAGCTTAGCTTAGCGCAGACTGTAAACAGGGGGGAAAGCTAGCCTAGCCACCTCTAAAGCTCACTGATAAACATTTCATCTCAAAATGACAAGATGTGTTTTTATACTTCTAACCATCAAATAGAGTTAAGAGGGGATACGCAGTCATAACAACACTAACGTTTTTTGCCGCAAAATGTCGTCTCTTTCCTTGTAAGTGCTGTTCCATGGATAAAAGCCCAGGAGGAACTTCCATACCTCCTTCCTCAGGGACGGTGCGACACCCTGCCGTGGACAAGAATGGTATGAAAACATGCACATGTGGTAGAGAGAGGGTTGAAAAAGGTAAACAAGGTATGTCTTCCGTATAGGAGATATACTGTCACTGTATTTACAGTCTCACCCCTCTGAATACAAGCTCTTTGATCTTCATTGGGTTCTTCACTCGTCCCTCCGGGTCCATAAACTTGTCCCATTTGTCCAGAGGATGTCCCCTGGTAACGTTTGGTCTGGGACCAAGCTCCACCCCCTTAATGGAAAGACAGACACAAACATTAACAACTGATGGAGATCCTCATGTCTCTTAGCGTGTAATCTTTATGTATCATTAGACACGAGTGTGTGCTCTAAAATGTTCTTTTTGTTTCCTTCTCTTACACAGTTGATGAGTTCGAAGCCTGGCTCTTCATCGGACTGGGTGGGGAAACTAGGATCCTGAGCAGTACGCAAATGGGCGGGTGCCCCAGGAGGTCGAAGTGCCACCCTGAAGAAATTGGTGACTTTGGAGAATCCACCAAAAGTAGTGGCATAGGGGTCCTGGATAAATCTCTGTTCAGGTAGAGAGAGAACAGAATCACAGACAAGAAGTGAGGGTTTTTTTTACTCCGAGGAAGAAATGTAACAAGTTTGATAAAAGAGAAAATTAAAAGAAAAGAAAATTTAAGCAAAATTACAGAAACAAGATCGGAGCCATCATCAAACAGCTGCAGCTTATCGAAGGACTGAGAAAGAGCGCTTGAGTCATGAGGGTAGGCAAGGAAGAGCCGCCCGTCGACCGGTGACCTGAAGATAACAATAGAAACCATGTGATGTTTTTCATACTCATGTGATTTGTCAACAACGTTTTTCACAGCTCTGTCACAAACTGTAAATCAGCTGTTTTCACAACAGTTATGAGCTGAATGTTCACAGTTGCAGCAGGACAGAAACTGCTGCTCGACTCAGAATGATGGTACTCACTGGTCCAGGATGATGTAACGTTGCAGGGCTCTAAAGAGCTCCCTGGTTCCTCCTCTGTGGAAGTGCAGAGGAGGCAGTGGGTGGCCCCCTCTACTCGTCAGCACCAGGAAGTTTCGCCCCAAGGAGAACCGAGCCCTCCGAAGAGAGTATAACTCTGACAGAGGCAGAGAAAACGACCACTGATCTGCAGACAAAATAGGCGACATTTAGTTTCATGCACCCTTTCTTTACGCAACCGTTTGCCCAAAGTGACAGAAGCGTAAACTGCACCTGAGTCTTTGACTGGGACGTGTTCCCGATCTTTCTTCACTGTACTGATAACTGCCCAGTCTGGCTCATACCCAGGGTCATAGTTTGTTTCTTCCACACCTCCTTCTCCATCCTAATTAGTAAGAAGTGGGTTAAAAAAATACTCATTTTGTTTTTTATGTGTAGCAAACAGATGATTACTGACCTTTTTGGTGTAGAGTACAGCAGGGGCACTGCGACCCTCATCTTCCAGTGGACTCCACTCTAAAGCTGGCACACCGGCCTAAAACAAATGCATTGTTAATCATCCGGGTGCTTTGTTGATTCCCCTCTTTGTGTCTGACTAACACAGATTTGCTTACCCGCTCCACAATACGGATGAACCCTGGGATGGTGGTGTCCTGGTTACTTCGCTTGGCATTTGTGTGGAGGTACACTCCCTCCTTCTCAAATATCAGCTAAGGAGAAAGAAAAGCCCACATACATGTTAAGTAGCAAAATCGATCATAAAATGTAAGTTAAAATATAGAGATGGGTTGTGCAAAGTTGTGGCAGATTCCAGTCATGGGATGTTTGGTAAGTGTTGACTGTTTTCAGTATCTATTAATCTGTTACTTTCCAAAATATATATATGTATTTTTTAAGATGAGGTCTTTAAATCGCTTGTTTTGTCCAACCAAATATATTCAGTGTACCATTATGTGACAATGGCACTAATGTGTTATATGGCTTAACTAATATTTAAATACGCAACACCTTTAACACAGGGAAACAAGAGAATAAAAAAAAAAATGGAAATAAAAACAAGCGCAAGACTAAAGGAAGGCACAAAAACAGAAACACAAATAAAATATTAAAACAAAGGAAGAGTTCCAGTTGGCCTAGTTAAGGCAATACTGAATAAACCTGTTGTAGGCAGGTCAATGAAATCACAAAACAAAAATCTTTTAAGTGACTGAAGCATATCACATGGTCTGTCAGGTCAGTAGGTGAAGACAATCCAAACAGATACGAAAACATGGGGAGACTTTACTATGATGATCCAGCGTCGACTGTCTTATCTGGCTCATTTTAATGTCTGTATAATTATAAATACAGCTATTGGCAAGCAATACAACAGAGTCCGACATTTTATATCCAGCCAGATGACAACATGTAGCTGACAGTGTGCTGCGTTACTTTATCCAGCGTTATTGAGAACCGAGCGCTAGCTTAAAGTAATAACAATAAGCTAACACTGACAGCAAAGCTCGAGTAGTTTCACCAAAAAGGGCACAATCGAGAGGAAGGCTTTGTCAACATACACGAATATAATCACAGTCAGTAAGATATTGTAGAAAATAATTTGGGAATACCTTGTAATCCTCAATGTGTTGCTCCATTTTTCCGTCACCTCTGTCTCGACTTCGTTTTCCAAAATAAAAGTTACGTCATACTTCCTGCTTACAGAAGGCCACGCCCTCATAAGAGACGTCATCAATTGCGAGCCAATCAGTACATTGACTGCTTTTGTTTATGTCTTTCAATTTATTTTAAATAATCATACAATAATAAACACTCAAAGACGCTTTGTGTCAGATAGTAATATTAGTTCTTGGTATTTTTTGTTTGCTTGTGTTTAACCACTTTATTTTGACAACTCAGCTTTATTTATTCATACAGTGGTGGAAGACGTATTATATTTTACTGCAGTAAACCACAGTATAGAAATACTGTAATTTTTTCTGTACACAATACATCTATTGCTTGTCTGTCCGTTGTGTTAGAGGGCTCCCTACTGAGTTGCTTTTCCTCAGGTTTTCTTTCATTTTTCCATATAAAAAACGTTTCACAACATTTACATGCAAGCCTATTAGTTTTGTAATAAATTACATAGAGCAGGGATTCATATAGTTCTAAAAAAAGAGTATATAATTAAAATATACACTATTACTATTAACATGACTATTAATACTATTCTCATGTGACTTCATTTGTGAGCAGGTGGTAGGTGGGTTTAGGTGAGGAGGAGGTGGGGTGTACACGTGCACGAGAAAAAGGCGAGTACGAGCCCGCCGAGAGAGCTCGAAAACGTGTACAAGGTGCGTCTGATTGGAAGCAGAGACGGTGTCAAGTAAACAGGTGACGTCAGAACTGCATCAAGTTATACAAAGCTAACAAAACAAAACCGGATGAGAGCAGACGGCATTAGCCTTCAAATTAAAACATACTTTGTCACGTGATATTCACTGCATTTTATGATTATTTAAGTCTACTAGATGCCTGATTGTTCAAAATAAATATTTATACACAGATTGTGTTCAGTGTGAATCCTCCTTAATATATGTAATAATGTTTGGTAATTTCATTTTATGGGTCCAAATTGTTTACCTGAAACGTTCCCTGTTATTTCGTTGCAAGCTTTCTGGACGAAGATTATAATTATATGAAAAACAGATTTTTCCTAAAAACAAGTTAATTAGTTAATTAATAAGTACATTTTAAACCGAAATCTAAAAATAAAATAAAAACTTTATTGAATTGTGTGTTTATCTGTAGACAAATTTCACATTTCATGTTCAGCTGGCATGCTGTGCTATGACTAATAGACTATAGATTATGCCAGCAGCTACCTGGAATTAATTAATTGGAAGTGTACCAATTGAACACCTGTTTAAATGTATTTAGTCAATTATTACAGAATTAGTTAAAAATCTGAATCAGAATTCTTTCTAGGAAATCTTTTGCGAAATAATAAATGAACAATTACAGACCTAATACCTAATTTGTTACATATTAAAATTCTTTATTATCATATGCATAACAATAATACAATACCAGAGGGAGGGCCCGACAGCGAGCGCCTGGTGGCCGGGTTTGCCACGGAGCCCGGTCGGGCACAGCCCGAAGAAGCTACGTGGTGCCTCCCATCCATCCATCCTGTGGGCCCACCACTCATGGGAAAAACCGCTGGGGTCGGGTGCGCTGTCACATGGGTGGCAGCGATGGTCAGGGACCTCGACGGACCAGACCCGGGCAGCAGAGGCTGGCTCTGTGGGGGAAGGAGTCGGAACTAGTGCGGGAGGTGGATCGCTACCAGTTGGATCTGGTGGGGCTTACCGCCACGCACAGTCTTGGCTCTGGAACCGTACTCCTGGATAGGGGTTGGACTCTATTCTTCTCCGGAGTTGCCCAAGGTGTGAGGCGTCGGGCCGGGGTGGGGATACTCACTAGCCCCCGGCTGAGCGCCGCTACGTTGGAGTTTATCCCGGTGGACGAGAGGGTCGCCTCCCTACGCCTTCGGGTTATGGAGGGGAAAACTCTGACTGTTGTTTGTGCCTATGCCCCAAACCGCAGTTCTGAGTATTCGGCCTTCTTGGAGACCCTGAATGGAGCCCTGCAGGGGGCTCCAGTAGGGGACTCCGTAGTCTTGCTGGGAGACTTCAACGCACACGTGGGAAACGATGGAGACACCTGGAGAGGCGTGATTGGGAGGAAGGGCCTCCCTGATCTAAACCCGAACGGTCGTTTGTTGTTGGACTTCTGTGCTAGCCATGGAATGGCCATAACAAACACCATGTTCGAACATAAGGATGCTCATAAGTGCACGTGGTACCAGAGCACCCTAGGCCAAAGGTCAATGATCGATTTCGTAATCGTATCATCTGACCTGAGGCCGCATGTTTTGGACACTCGGGTGAAGAGAGGGGCGGAGCTGTCGACTGATCACCATCTGGTGGTGAGTTGGATCAAGGGGTGGGGGAAGACTCTGGACAGACCTGGTAAACCCAAACGGGTAGTGCGGGTGAACTGGGAACGTCTGGAGGAAGCCCCTGTCCTGGGGATCTTTAACTCACACCTCCGGCGGAGCTTTTCAGCCATCCCTGTGGAGGTTGGGGGCATTGAACCTGAGTGGGCGATGTTCAAAACCTCTATTGCTGAAGCTGCGGTGATGAGCTGTGGTCTCAAGGTCTTAGGTGCCTCAAGGGGCGGTAACCCTCGAACACCGTGGTGGACCCCGGTGGTTAGGGAAGCCGTCCGACTGAAGAAGGAGTCCTTCCGGGTTATGTTATCCGGGAGGACTCCAGAAACAGTT
The DNA here is from genome assembly GCF_900634415.1 of Cottoperca gobio. Lineage (NCBI taxonomy): Eukaryota > Metazoa > Chordata > Actinopteri > Perciformes > Bovichtidae > Cottoperca > Cottoperca gobio. The sequence continues at coordinate 6,132,000 of NC_041362.1, read as the reverse complement.
GCAGGGTATCGAAGGACTAGAAGGGCGGCAGCTTCTGCCGTGTCAGAGGCAAAGCAGTGTGGGAGAAGTTTGGAGAAGCTATGGAGAAGGACTTTCGGTCGGCACCAAGGTGCTTCTGGAAAACCATCCGGCACCTCAGGAGGGGGAAGCGAGGAACCATCCAAGCTGTGTACAGCAAGGGTGGGACCCTGCTGACTTCAACTGAGAAGGTTATCGGCCGGTGGAAGGAGCACTTTGAGGAACTCCTGAATCCGACTAACACGCCCTCTATGGTTGAGGCAGAGCTGGAAGCTGATGGGGGATCATCGTCAATTTCCCTGATGGAAGTCACTGAGGTAGTCAAACAACTCCACAGTGGCAAAGCCGCAGGGGTTGATGAGATCCGTCCAGAAATGCTGAAGGCTTTGGGTGTTGAGGGGCTGTCTTGGTTGACACGCCTCGTCAACATTGCGTGGAAGTCTGGGACAGTGCCTAGGGGTTGGCAGACCGGGGTGGTGGTTCCCCTATTTAAAAAGGGGGACCAGAGAGTGTGTGCCAACTACAGGGGTATCACACTTCTCAGCCTCCCTGGTAAAGTCTACTCCAAGGTACTGGAAAGGAGGGTTCGGCCGGTAGTCGAACCTCTGATTGAAGAGGAACAATGCGGATTCCGTCCTGGTCGTGGAACAACGGACCAACTCTTCACTCTCGCAAGGATCCTGGAGGGGGCCTGGGACTACGCCCATCCGGTCTACATGTGTTTTGTGGATCTGGAGAAGGCGTATGACCGGGTCCCCCGGGTGATACTGTGGGAGGTGCTGCGGGAGTATGGGGTGAGGGGGTCACTTTTGAGGGCCATCCAATCCCTGTACGCCCAAAGCAAGAGTTGTGTCCGGATACTCGGCAGTAAGTCGGACTCGTTTCCCGTGAATGTTGGCCTCCGCCAGGGCTGCGCTTTATCACCAATCCTGTTCGTGATTTTCATGGATAGGATATCGAGGCGTAGTCGTAGAGGAGAGGGGTTGCAGTTCGGTGACCTGAGGATCTCATCGCTGCTCTTTGCAGATGATGTGGTCCTTATGGCATCATCGGTCTGTGACCTTCAACAGTCACTGGATCGGTTCGCAGCCGAGTGTGAAGCGGTTGGGATGAGGATCAGCACCTCCAAATCTGAGGCCATGGCTCTCAGCAGGAAACCGGTGGATTGCCTACTCCGGGTAGGGAATGAGCCATTACCCCAAGTGAAGGAGTTCAAGTACCTCGGGGTCTTGTTCGCGAGTGAGGGGACAATGGAGCGAGAGATTGGCCGGAGAATCGGAGCAGCGGGGGCGGTATTACAGTCACTTTACCGCACCGTTGTGACGAAAAGAGAGCTGAGCCAGAAGGCAAAGCTCTCAATCTACCGGTCGATCTTCGTTCCTACCCTCACCTATGGTCATGAAGGCTGGGTCATGACCGAAAGAACGAGATCACGGGTACAAGCGGCCGAAATGGGTTTTCTCAGACGGGTGGCTGGCGTCTCCCTTAGAGATAGGGTGAGAAGCTCAGCCATCCGTGAGAGACTCGGAGTAGAGCCGCTGCTCCTTTACTTTGAAAGGAGCCAGTTGAGGTGGTTCGGGCATCTAGTAAGGATGCCACCTGGGCGCCTCCCTAGGGAGGTGTTCCAGGCACGTCCAGCTGGGAGGAGACCCAGGACTCGGTGGAGAGATTATATCTCCTCACTGGCCTGGGAACGCCTCAGGATCCCCCAGTCGGAGCTGGAGGATGTGGCCCGGAGAAGGGAAGATTGGGGTTCCTTACTGGAGCTGCTGCCCCCGCGACCCGATTCCGGATAAGCGGTAGACGATGGATGGATGGATAACAATAACAGAACTTAACTCAACTTTAAATATAGGGCTAAAAAATAAACATATATATTATATAAAATAAAATAGGCTAATATAACTTTGTGGTCGAGAGTATTGTGTATGTAAACACAGAAGTAAGACATATACACAGAGTGAAACTGTAAGTAACACATAAGTAAAGTATATATAGGTAAATAGATGGCTGCTGAGAGCAGAACATATCAAATTTGACTGCCACTTCTGACATAAGACAAAGATTCACTTATATTCAATTATCACATATTCCTCATATTTAATAACCTTTTCCAATCAAAACTATTTGTGCAACACAAAAACATGTGTTTATTGACACGGCTTTTATTTTGAAAATATTAGCAGGAAAAGCGGTTATTAATCCTTGCTAGCTTGCTGCTGGTGTAGAGTTTAGCTAGGGGAGAGAAACTGTGGGAGAATGTAGAAGACGTTTGACATAAAAGAAGTAAAGTTTAGGATTGATAAACATCTGACAACGTGGAAGAAAGAAACTGAACAGGTAGGTGAACGTTTTACCTCGTTTCCGTAATTTATACTTGTGCGTCTCGGCTCCTGCTAAAGCTTGAAAAATGGAGGTGAAATGTGGTTCCATCATGAGGAGGATGCACACAACACTGAATAAACAACAAGATCAACAACAACAGCTGCAGCAGCGACAGTAACCGTGCAAACAAAGTCCGTAGCATGCAATCTAAAATGAGACAGAAACGATTGCAAAAATGGCAGTAAAGTTGATCAATAGAGAGCATGATTATTATAAAGCTACAGTAGCTAACGTTACAGTAGCTACAGTAGCATTAGTTAGCATAGATTGGTGTCAAGCAGCTCACGGAGAGGGCTGCGACAATCTGAGGACAGATTACTTTGAGCAGGTTGTTTAAAAAGAAATCATCTGCATATACTTTAATGTGCAATGTCTCTAAATGCATACATATTTTCTGTAGAAGAAAGAAGAATCTCACTTTTAGAATGAGTGATATGTATTTCCATTTTCCAAAGTTTACAGCTAACCTTGATTTTTATTTTTTTTATTTCTTTACAGGTATCACCAGCAACTTGGCAACATCTCTTCTCTCCCCTGGCTCTCCAGTGTGTAAGGCGGCGCCCAATATATCATATGTTAAAGTCACCCAGTGCCTCTCTACCTGATAGATCATTATTTCCCCCTGCATGTTCATCAGTGCTAAAACTTAACACCAGCAGGACAGAAGAAACGCAAGTTAAGTGATTTCTTTCAACATTTTGAGCAAAGTCAGATACACTGCAGCTACCAAAGTTACCTATTACTACTGTATTAAGTTTTTTGCTCCCAAAATCCAAGCTTCTCATAAGTCCAAACCTCAAAACTGTCATCATTCATCAGCATTACTCAGTTCTCTCATCAGGTCAGTCCATATTAGAAAGTTGTTAAACACTACTTTGCACCATTATGGCCTCCATCACCAAGTCATCTGAGCCCGAGATCCCAGACAACCACAAAGAAAGCTGGCTGGCGCTACTTTCTGCTGCGGAAACGTATTGCCAAAAGTCTGGCTGTGACCTGGCCATACTTACAGCGTGTAAGAAGTTCCGGTCATCGGCTGGAGGCGGAGATGGGATGAGGAAACGGGAGAGCAGCAGTGCCTTTCCTAAGGAGTGTGATTTCTCCTACAATGTATGGGGTCAGGGGTTTCTGGCCGAGTCAGCGCGCCGCTACATGGACGACATTGGTGTGCTGCACTCCACGACCATGCTAACAGCCCAAAAGCACACACGCCAGGCGGGGGGAGAGGGAGGAACCAAGCTGGTGGTTGACCTGACCTCTGACCCCGGACACAGGGGGGTGAGTGGCCTGCATGTTATGCCTGTCACAATAACTACATTTGTTGGACCATGTAATGTCCCAGAGATAATTGCGATAAACGTTATTATTTTCATTTTAATACCATTTTATGCCACTCGTATATTGATAATATAATGGCATAATAATGCAAGTACACCGTTTCAAAGAACAATTAATTTTTAATTCTTCAAAAATATAATAAACTCTCGAGCTCTGTTTACAAAAATGTGCAACGTTTGCACAATGTCCAAGTCTTATGGTAGGGAATCCCTGCGCTTTATTCTGACATCATGTCGGCTAAAATATTGGTACATTCTTATGTAAACAAACGTTTATGTAAACACAATGGGCGATATTGAGTAGGTTCATGTCCATATATCGTACAATAAGTCGATAAAGTAATTATTGTGACTGGCTTACTGCACCGTGAAACTCATTCAAAATGTTCACATCCGTGACGTGGTGGTTTTGTGTGTTGTTCCAGAACTTTCCAGGAGACGGCGGGGTGGGCGGAGTCAGTCCGAACAACAGACTGTATTCCCAAAGCTATCCGTCAATCTACAGCTCAGGAGCTGTGACCGGGCAGGACGGCGGGCAGAACGACAATGGAGAGAGGGAACGGGAGAAGTGTGTGCTGGAGGCCGAGCAGGGGAGACAGAGGTCTGGGATTGTGGATTTGGAAGAAGAGTGTGAGGACGAGGAGGAAGAGGAGGAGGACATGGATGAGAGGAGACCATATGGGAATGAAAGTGCTGGTGAGGAGCCACACCGTTAATCTGTGTATCTAAATGCTTTGATGAGCATCCATTCTGAGGATTTCTCATAATTTTGCTTCAGGTGTCTTCTCCATGGACGAGGACTCTCTGTCTCGGGATTGCGAGCCGTTCTTTGAGTCCGACGGGGAAGAGGAGAGCACTGATGGTAAGAGTTTGGTATGCTGACTGAAAGCAGTCACATATGTGCACAGATCCACATTAGCGCATCATCCACAAACATTTTTCCACGTGTCCTAGGCTCTTTGAGTGAGGATGCTCCGCCTCCGACGCGCGGCATGGCTATGGGTCAGGCTGCGTACTCGTTCCGTCACGCCAACCCCATGGCTCTGGCCCGCTCACTGCCCGTATCTGTGCCTGTGTGGGGCTGCAGAGGAAACCGAGCTCAAGGAGACCACAACAGTGGAGAACGGGTGAGCACATATCATTTTACAAAAAGAGGGAGCTGATAGTTTGCATGCAGAGAGTAAAACGTTCGGGTACATTAGTAGGTTAGCAAGATAACCCACGTTTTCAGATAGCATGACGCTGGTTTACTGTTACATATTCTGTGTGGCTCATCTACTCTGGAGTTCTGTTGATCAGATCACTGGAGGAACGTTTACTTTATAACCAGTTTCCCTGATTTAAGTTCAAAAGCAGACATCCTTAAAGTGAGAAAGAAAAGAGACAACAACATGTTAAGCAAGCTGTTTTGATTTTAGGTTTTTTTGATATCAGTTGACAGATTTCTATCTGAAGACCAAGACAAAGGAACCATTCAGCGCTCAGTATTCTGATGCACCAACTAATGACCACGACAGCTCCATCAGTTCATGTGACCATAAAAGTGTGTGCCAACAGGTCCTGCTGAGAAAATATTTTAGATTGTCAACATCATTTTATAAGAAAATAAAAAAAATGATCCAACAAGAAGTAATCATAAAAACAGAGAACATTATTTATTTATTTTCACCATTTCTGTCTAGATTTCCTCCTTTTTAATCCTTGCTGGTATACTTTATGTCGTATCTCACAAGTGCTTTATTCTATGATTCCAATTTCTCATTTGTTCCTAATGACTTCATATCATTGTTTTCTGTCATAATTAGTGCTTTTAAAACATATTGATGTATTGTCTGTCAAAAGCACCCTATTCGACCTATGCAGTGTTAATAGATGGAACTATTTATTGAGTTCATGTTTGCCATGGGTCATAATTTAAAGTATCACTCTGTCAGTCATTTTGAAGCAGACGGACACAGATGCAGCAGACAGATTTCCTCACGTGCGCAGTCTATTTTCGTTTTACACAATCTGCAACTGGACTAACTATGTAGGTAGGATGAGGGTTAACCACCTTGTATATTAAAGGACTTGCCATACCAGTGGTTGTGTACGGCCTCCGGTGACATGTTAACACACAGTCCCTGTGTGTTTGTCTTTCAGGTGGGCTGTGCTGACCTGGAGCACATTGCTGCCAGTATGAAGGCCCTGCTGGCCCCCGGAGCCAATGATGGGACGGAAATGTTTGGAGCCCTGCCTCGGCCCCGTCTCAACACGGGGGACTTCTCCCTCAAGCACTAAGAGAGAGTGAATCTAGTGAGAAGAAAGAGAAAGGGGTAGATGGAGAGAATCAGAGTGATCAAGGTCGTCATGACAGGCGGAGATGGGTTGGCAGGCAGATGTGACATGCAGTATGTCAAACAATGTAAAAGCTAGTACCTCCATTTATTTCTCACTAACCAAATTCAAACGGCACATGCTTTGAGGAAAACATAAATGTTGTTTTGAACACTAATAACATTTTCAACACTATACTCCCCCCCCCCCCCCCCCCCCCCTTCCCACCTCGTCACTCCACATGTCACAATACCAGCTACTACACATCCCACAACACTACATTAGGATTGGACCTCAAGACTTGTGTGTAGTGCCCCACTGCAATGGACAACTGGGATACTGAATGTGTATGGTAGTCTAACTGGCACGGCTAATTGTTATGCACCTTGTGTGCTGATAATGGTTTTTGGGAATGTTGCCCTTTGGTTAAATTACCTGAGAAGTGATGAGAGTTTGGAGAGCAGCCATCTGTGCCTGGTTGATCGATGATGGCTACATGCTACATGCTAACACCCTAGCAGACAACATTCTGAGTTATATCTGCATTATTTTAATTAGTAGTAGCTTTAAAGCTAAATGCTATGTTACCTTAAAGCGATTGTTCAGATTGTTTTGAAGTATTGTTTTAGGTGCTCATCTGTTGTCAGTGTGTTATTTACAGCCCCCAGTTTGCAGAAACGGAGAGGAGTACCAGCACAGGAGCAAAGGCATGTCCTGCTGTGGACGGGGGCAGCAGCAAAAACTTAATCTAGCCACCTAAAAAGAAAAATCAATATCAGTTTAAGTGTCCGCTATAATTAGAACATTTGTTCCGCTTTACCTTGCTGTCAGACAGCCCTTTACTCTTCAAAGCCACCAGACTCCATTGACAAAAACAGTTTTTTTACTTTGCAGAACATGGGGGTTGCTGGTCCTCCACTGCCTTTGTGTTATTGTGTGACTATGGTTAATTCAGATTCACCAAGTCACACAAGAACACAAACAAACTAACCGATTGAGGCAACAGTAGAGCAGAGACGTCTGTGTTCTGCTAGGTAAGGTTACTGTCAAAGGAGTCTGATAGCTTTAAAGGGCTGGAAAAGGCCGTCTGACAGCAAGGTAAAGCGGTGGAAATACTTAAATTGTAGTGTACCCTTTTTTTAAGTGGTCCTTTTTTTTAGGTGGCTAAAATATGTTTAGCTGCTGCCCCCGTCCACAGCAGTACATTACTTTACTTCCGTGCTGCTACTCCTTTTTTTTACTCTCTTAAGCCTGTGGGTGAAGTTTGGAGATAGATCTGGGAGGTTGTTAACTTAGCTTAGCATAGACTGGAAGCAGAGAAAAACAGCTTGCCTGGCTCTCTCTGAAGTTCAAAAGTACACCTGCCAACAACTCTGAAGCTCACTAATTAACTTGTTGCATCATTTTTCAGTACAGAAGCAGGAATGTCACATACAAGTGACGTCCTGTAATTTTCTTGACAAACAGCAGTTTATGCATCCACCCAGCGTCTCCGGCTACATGCTGCATTCACATAATGTTGACAAACTTGCTTTTGCCAAGTTAAATACTTTGAGCAATTGAACAAGTGAAATTGGATACAAATAAACTGTATAGCTGCTCTTTGAAATTAAGTAAATTGACAGATTAGTGTCACTTTTACAAATAAACAACTTGTTAATTAGTGAGCTTTAAAAGTATTGACAGGAGTATTTCTGAGCGTCAGAGAGAGCCAGGCATCCCGTCTTTAAGCTAAGCGAAGCTAACTTTCTCCCAGCCTAGCTCTAGCTAATGGACCTGCTGCATTTAGCACAGTATACGCTGAAGTTTAGCATGAAGCACAAGAGCCAGTGATCTCCCAGGACCTCATGGATGTTTTCCCTGCATTCTGCTATCTTTATAGGGTAAGTTGACCAACTGGCGAGTTGTTGACGTTGTCCACCCCCCCCAAAAAACACCAATCTATTTCTTTTTAAAGGGGTAGAAACCAGAAAACTGGTTGTCTTTAACATGAAGCTTGTGGCTTTTCAAAATATGAGCGGAGGACACCAGCACCTCCTCATAACATGCCTATTTGTACTTTTACTTTTGCCAATGAATGACTGACTGATAGAATGATTGTAAATCATTATTGAGTTTTAGTTTTTTTTTTTTTTTTTTTTTGCTCCAGATATCTTGTTGAAATGACTGAATGAATGAGAAAGTGTGTGTGTGTGTATGTGTGTGTGTGTGAGAGAGAGATGGGTGGATTTGAAGGAACAAATGTCCATCTCTGACATTTCAAAAACAAATAAACGTTCCGTTAAGTACTTTTATGTTTCAAATAAAGGAGCAACACCAAGAGAAACAAGGCTCATCGTATATTTATTTGTAAGGATGCAATACTATTAAAGGCCCCTATAGGGCGTCAGCACTCTACTGAAGTGGAGAACATGTGATAATATCTGATTTCTGCTTAGCCCTAATATGCAGTATGACAGAAAGAATGCAATGCCAGTGTTATTACACAATAGTTGATTTTATTGACTACATTGAGCACTTAAAAAAGTACTATAGTACAGTCCTGCATGTTAGAAAAATACAAGACCTTGCCTACAATACTAAGTTAAATAAAATAAATAAAAAGATACATAATAGTAAATAAAATAAATAGCCATCTTTGGATATAATATGTGATGAATAAACTTTCTTCATGCAACCAGAGAAAGCGAACACAATCTACAAAGATGTCACAACGTGCTTTAGTTCTGCTTTACAACTCCAACACTTGTTCCCCAAACATCCCAAGCTCTCCACCCCCCCCACCCCTTCATGCTCAACCCTCTACTGTGTCACTGATCCTTTTTCCGAAGAAGGCAGAACGAATTTGTGCCAACCCAGAACCCTGGGAAAATCTTCTCCTCGATGTTGGCTTTGAACTTGTGAATCAGCCGCACCTCCTTCTTCTCGCCCTCTCCCTCCACCATGAGGAACTTGATGATGCCGGCGGGCTGGTCGACGTATATGCCCATAGTGGAGGTCAAGGGGAACTGGACTTCCACGTTCTCGTTGTTGTGCCAGATTTGGTAGCACGAGCCAGACCAACCGGCGCCCCAGGAGCTCGCGTTCTCCCCGATGCCGCTGGGTCCGCGAGCGTCCTGGCCCTTCCGGGGTGCGCTCTCAAAGACGGCCCCGATCACCACCCAGCCCTCGTAGTCCACCTCCCAGTACCCTCGATAGCCCATCAGACCCTCCTTAGTCAGCACCTAAAGAAGGGGGAGGTTCAAAGTCCCTAGTTAATTTATCAATTAAATTATCGTACGAAATCTGCAGCTATTTGGAGAATTATTTAATCGTTCCAGTTATTTTTAAAGGAAAATATTCCCCTGTTCCATCTTCTTTAATGTGAGGGTGTGTTGCTTTCCCTTGTTATATATATATGGTTGGAAACTGAACATATTTGGTTCTTAGACTTTTGGTGAGAGAAAACGACACATTACGTCATTACATACGTTTTACATTAAACTTAAAATTATGATGGCCATTTTTCTGATTTTTGTTTTTTACAGAACAAAACTTAATTGATATTAATTAATAATGCGACTGTATTCTCAAACAACCCAGAACCCTCAAAAATGAGACCAGTGGTGTAAAGTCACAAATAACATTTATAAGTACTGTAACATTATATGAGTATTTGCATTTTACTTTATATTTATACTCCAGTATTTCTACTCTAGTACATTTCAAATGGAAATATTGGACTACACTTATTATACAGGTGTAGTTAGTAGTTACTTGTAATGGAGTGTGTACATTATTGTATTGGTTCATAACTTAAGTAAAGGATGTTCTTCCACCTATGAAGGAAACTGATTTTAACATCTGACAGCCAGCGGTTCCTAATGCTTGGATAGCTTGACATGACTAAAGGAACCGAAGATGTAATACATGCAATTCAGTATATAAATACAGCAAAAAGAGCATATAAGTCTATTGTGCTTAGCTAAATTTCAAGTTAAATTAAAAGTATTGTTATAGTCTCCTCCAATAAAATCTCCAGGTAAGATGAGATGTTGCCAAAATTGCATGGGTTTGGTTGTAATTGCAAAGTGTGACCCAAAATAAACCACATACTATAAAGATAGTTTTTTTATGATTACTCCCTAAACTGTCTCCCATGACCACAGCCATGCGTACCTGTGGGGAGTGTTCATATCTCTCAGGCCTGTTTGGATATGGGCACACGGCATCTGACGTACGGGCCACCTTGGACCCGCCTTCGGAAATCCACAACAGTTTCTGTGCAGTTTTATCATCCAGAGAGAGGGGCAACCAATCTGAGAGAAACAATAAGAAGGTGAAGAAGCAGTTTACGTAAGGATGGCATCTGAAGAGTAGAACATTCAAATGTGTTATTCACAGGCACAAGTATCTGCAGCTCCAAGTGGGACTCTTTATCTTGCTGATTTGCACTAAATTCAGGCACTCACCTAAAGTACTGTACTAACAATCATGCAGGCTTTTTTTATTCTGCTTTATTGTATTTATTCTAAAAATATATATTTTTTAATTATTCCCTTCCTCTTCAGTGAAAGATATTTTGTCTACAACACATTTCTGTAGTATGTCAACTAATTATCATACTACTAATCATTGCCACACATTATTAATCAAATCAAATCAAATTTATTTGTATAGCCCAATATCACAAATTATACATTTGTCTCAGTGTGCTTTACAGACTGTACAGGTTACGACACCCTCTGTCCTTAGACCCTCGCATCGCACAAGGAAAAACTTCCTAAAAGAAACCCCATAATTATAGGGGGAAAAATGGAAGAAACCTCAGGGAGAGCAACTGAGGAGGGATCCCTCTCCCAGGGCGGACAGACGTGCAATAGATGTCGTGTGTACAGGATAAATAACATAGTACAAATACAACATTTGACAGAAATTATGTTGTGTTGAAAAAAAAGAGAAAGTATGGATGAATCCAGGAAAATGTCAATAAGGCTTCCCGGTGTCCAGCAGGACCAGGGCAGCAGGCGCACGATTCCTGATCCTGACGTAAAATGTATCAGTGGCAACCTGCCACATGAGAGACAGACACTCCGGGGATGATGCCCCGGATGATGAGTTAGTAACATACATTTACATAAATGCATACAGATAGAGAGGGAGAAGAAGAGAGGGAGGGGAGGAGAGAGCAGGGAGGTGTCCCCCGGCAGTCTAAGCCTATAGCAGCATAACTAGGGGCTGATCCAGGGCAAACCTGAGCCAGCCCTAACTATAAGCTTTATCAAAAAGGAAAGTCTTTAGCCTACTCTTAAATGTGGAGAGGGTGTCTGCCTCCCGAACACAAACTGGAAGCTGGTTCCACTGGAGAGGAGCTTGATAGCTGAAGGCTCTGGCTCCCATTGTACTCTTAGAGACTCTAGGAACTACAAGTAACCCTGCAGTCTGGGAGCGTAATGCTCTAGTTGGTTTATAAGGTACTATGAGATCTTTAAGATATGCTGGAGCCTGACCATTAATTGCTTTGTAAGTCAGGAGAAGGATTTTGAATTCTATTCTGTATTTTACCGGGAGCCAGTGCAGAGCAGCTAATACAGGAGTAATATGATCCCGTTTCCTTGTTCTTGTCAATACACGTGCCGCTGCATTTTGGATCAACTGAAGAGTCTTAAGCGACTTTTTGGGACAACCTGATAACAATGAGTTGCAGTAATCCAGCCTTGAAGTAACACATGCATTGGACTAGTTTTTCTGCATCATTTTGAGACAAGATGTGTCTTATTTTTGCAATGTTACGTAGATGAAAGAAGGCAGTCCTTGAGATTTGTTTTATGTGGGAGTTAAAAGACAGATCTTGATCAAAGATGACGCCAAGATTCCTTACGGTGGTGCTGGAGGCCAAATTAATGCCATCCAGAGCTTCTATGTCATTAGAAAATGCGTTTCGGAGGCATTTAGGGCCAAGTATAATAACTTCAGTTTTGTCTGTGTTTAACATCAAAAAGTTGCTAGACATCCAAGTTTTTATGTCCTTAAGGCATGCTTGAAGTTTAGCCAATTGATTGGTTTCATCTGGTTTAATTGATAGATATAATTGGGTATCATCCGCATAATAATGAAAGTTTATAGAGTGGTTCCTTATAATATTGCCCAAAGGAAGCATATATAAGGTAAATAGAATCGGTCCAAGTACAGAACCCTGCGGGACTCCAAGACTGACTTTGGCTGTCATGGAGGATTTATCGTTAACAAGTACAAATTGAGATCGCTCAGATAAATAGGACTTGAACCAGCTTAGTGCGGTTCCTTTTATGCCAACACAATGTTCCAGTGTCTGTAGTAGAATGTCCTGATCAACAGTGTCGAAAGCAGCACTGAGGTCTAACAAGACAAGAACAGAGACAAGTCCTTTGTCTGATGCCAATAGAAGGTCATTGGTAACTTTCACCAGTGCCGTCTCTGTGCTATGATGAACTCTAAATCCAGATTGAAAAACCTCAAATAAACTATTATTATGTAAAAAATCACATAACTGTTTTGCAACTGCTTTCTCAAGGATCTTAGCGAGAAAGGGAAGGTTAGATATCGGCCTATAGTTGGCTAAAACCTCTGGATCAAGACCAGGCTTTTTAAGAAGTGGTTTTATTACAGCTACTTTAAAGGATTGTGGTACGTAGCCAGATAATAGAGACAGGTTGATCATATTTAATAACGAGGTGTTAATTAAGGGTAAAACTTCTTTAAACAGTTTAGTTGGAATCGGGTCTAAAAGACAGGTTGATGGTTTAGACGATGAGATTGTTGAAGTAAATTGGTTAAGGTTGATTGGAGTAAAACAGTCTAGATATATTTCAGGACTTACAGATGATTTTAAAATTCCGGCAGTTGAAGTTAAGTCATTACCAATTGAGGTCAGGAGGAGATTAATTTTGTCTCTAATAATTATAATTTTATCGTTAAAGAAGCTCATGAAGTCGTCACTACTGAGAGATATAGGAACAGAAGGCTCTGTAGAGCTGTGGCTCTCTGTCAGCCTGGCTACAGTGCTGAAAAGAAACCTGGGGTTGTTCTTATTTTCTTCTATTAAGGAAGAGTAATAAGCTGCTCTGGCATTACGGAGAGCCTTCTTATACGTTTTAAGATGATCTAACCAGACTAAACGAGATTCTTTCAATTTAGTGGAACGCCATTTACTTTCAAGATTTCTCGACTTTTGTTTTAGTTTGCGGATTTGTAAATTAAGCCATGGAGCTTTCTTTTTCTGTTTTATGATCTTCTTCTTTAGAGGAGCGACAGAGTCGAGTGTTATTCGCAGTGAGGCTGCAGCGCTATCAACGAGATGATTAATTTGGGAGGGACTAAAGTTAGCATTGGAGTCCTCTGTTATATTGATATTGAGTCCTGGTATTGAATTAAGTGCTGATGGAATCACTTCCTTAAATTTAGTCACAGTACTTTCAGATAAACATCGAGCGTAGGATATTTTGCCTACCGGCTTGTAGTCCAGTAACAGGACTTCAAAAGTTATTAAGAAATGGTCTGATAAAAGAGGATTATGTGGACACACTGATAAACTTTCAATTTCAACACCATATCCCAGAACAAGGTCCAGAGTGTGGTTTAAACAATGAGATGGTTCATGTACATTCGGACTGAACCCAATTGAGTCTAATATTGAGATAAATGCATTATTAAGGCTGTCACTATCAACATCCACATGAATATTAAAGTCACCTACAATAATTACTTTATCTGTTTTAAGGACTAAACTTGATAAAAATTCTGAGAATTCAGATAGAAATTCAGAATACGGACCAGGAGGGCGGTACACAGTAACAAATAAAACTGGCTTTATTGTTTTCCATGTTGGGTTTGAGAACGTAAGAACAAGGCTTTCAAAAGAGTTATAGTTTAGTTTAGGCTTAGGATTGATCAAGAGGTTTGAGTCAAATATGGCCGCAACTCCACCTCCTCGGCCAGTACCTCGAGGAATGTGAGTATTAATATGACCAGGTGGAGTAGATTCATTCAGACAAATTCTTCATGTCTCAGCCAGGTTTCAGTGAGACAAAATAAATCAATCTTATTATCTGATATTAAATCATTTAGCAATCCAGCTTTCGTTGATAAAGATCTGATGTTTAAGAGCCCACATTTAATTTTTCGATTTAGTTGCACTTTTGCAGCGGTGGTGTTTATTTTAATTAGGTTTTCATGTATAACTCCTCTTCTGTTAACCATAGACTTGATTAGTTTCAGTGGTCGTGGGGCAGACACAGTCACTATGGGGATTTGAGTGGGTGACTGCCCGGAGAGAAGTGTGTAAGACTGCAACTCTTTGTCCTGGTCTCAACTCTGGGTTGTCATGGATTAGGTCCACTAATAAACTTTGTAATATTATTGGATAAATTCAAGCTATTAATGGAAACTAAAGTGAGGAGTCTTTAGTGTGCCAAGATAAATATCATAAGTTAAGCAAAATATAATTTATATATATATATATATATATATATATATATATATATATTTACATTTACATTTACTTTTTAAATGTATTACATTTATTGGTAAATGTCTTGATTTGTATTTAATTGTTTCAAGATTTTATTTTAATGAATTGTGGCTTTAAACCAGAATTTAAATATTTACTTTCTAAATAGTTTTAATGGATTTTCTTATGATATTTATCTTGGCACACTAAAGACTCCTCACTTTAGTGTCCATTAATAGCTTGAATTAATAATGTGTGGCAATGATTAGTGTCAAATCTGACATATAAAGACATTTAAAATGCTCCTAAACAACAAAAAACAAGCGTTACGTTTCATGAAGTCAGCCCTGGTGGTGGGTTCAGGGATATTTGGCTCATACGGCGGCAGCTTCTCTGAGGTGACAAACAGGAGAGAATTATAAGGAAATGCATTCAACTGTATCCTGAGTGGATTATCACATTCACATGACACCATCGATTTAATTTAATGAACGGTTCTCATTATCCTTTGGTGATTTACAAAGACCTTCCAACAGCTGTACACTATGTAGCTCCTTACCTTCTGCAGCAGTGCCGTTTTTTCCTGCAAAATACAAAGATAGTATTTAATTTTTACTGCATTAATAATATAGAAAACAAAGAGATACTCAAGTACAGTACTTAAGTACAATTTAGAGGTAGTTCCATTTAATACTACTTTATAATTGTACTTTACTGCATGAGGAGCTTCACTTTGGAAGCTCATAGAAGACTTTATTCAAATGATGAAAACTTGAAAATGAGAATGTAATTCCACAATAGCATTACATAATATAAACCAATAAAATGTGACCTAAATAATGCTCGCACACATTTTTTAATTTGATTTAACATTTGAATATTGTCCACTGTACAGCAGGTTGCAACTTCAAACATTAAATGTCAAACAGCTTTTCCAATCTCATTTTAATATATACGCCCGCAGCAGTATGTGAAAATTCAAATGCGAATTGGATTATTGCATTTTAATTTTAACTTAAATAACACATACATATGTCAATATTACACTTTAAAAAAAAGTATAATTCTTTTGTGGAATTACATCTTCATTTTGAAGTTTCATCATTTTAATATTGTCCCTTATGGGCTTCCATATAACTCACAGTAGTGCATAATGTATCTCACACTGGCTACATATTGACAACTTACAAGTATTATTATTCTAAATATAATGTATTAATAATAATAATATAACTATGTCAGAGTGTTTCTACATACTTTAATACTTATGCTGATAATACTTCTACATTTTTAATGGAGTATTTCCAGACTATGGTATTTTTACTTTTACTTAAGTAAAGGATCTGAGTACTTCTTCCACCACTATATAATATTATAATAATAATAATACATTTTATTTATATAGCACTTTTCTATAAACTCAAAGACACTTGACAGAGTAAGTAGAACAAACTAAAATAAATAAAAATATGTTATATGGCCTCTCCTCACAGGTTCTTCTCACGTACAAATTCACATTTACAATTAACCAAAACATTTAAATGCACAACACTTCAGGGTACCGACAAGTAAGCTGCAGTCAGCTACTTTAAAGCTTCTCATCTGTAGCCTCTCCCTCAATCAAAGCTTCTGTCTGGCTGCAACAGTAAATCAGCTGCTACTCTCAACATGCAGTAGATCACACGTAGGAGTATGCGCACTATGTCGGCTCATCACTGATTCATGAAGTTTTAAGTTTCAACATTAGGAATCCGGAGGCCAGCGCATACCTCTGAGGACACACATCATGGCCACTGACAACAGGGAGTTTCATTCTAAGAATATTTCTGTAGGATGCTGTTACCTCATACCGCCGAGGGCATGTTTACCATGTTGTGGGCCGGTGTATAATCACTGTCTGTTCTTCAACTTTGTGAGTCACTGTGTCTTCTGACATTCAGAGAAAAATGCTATCCAATACTGGCCAGTCAGGTCATCATCTTCCCCTCTTCTGTGTATGTAAGTCATCCGCGCTCAAGTTACTCTTCCTCACATTTCACACAGACAACTAATTCCTCATCATCACTCCTACTAACCTATCAGACTATCAGACTACTACATCAGCTCATTTCATGTGTCGTTTGATATTGCCAAAATTAGACAGAACGGCGTCAATTTTCCTGATTCCATATATAAGTGTAGCAAATGCATTAAGCAGCCTGAGAACAGGCTTTCTATACTTCTTGATATAAGACATGTTAACCTCCAGTGTTTCCCATACATGTTCCTGTGCAAGCGACTTTGAGGTCTCGTAAAGCGCTATATAAATTAAATGTATTATTATTATTATTATTATTTAACGTTAAGAAAAGTAGCATTTTCCCACTGACTTTGAGAATATCACATATATATATATATATATATATATATATATATATATATATATATATTCTATATCAGCTAGTTCCAACTGTCATTGAAAACAGCTAATAAAAGTGAAAACCCAAGATCGCATATTGTTATATCTACATCATACCTGCGATTGGAAACATTCTACATTATCTTGTCTTTTTATACACTTTTCTCTTTACTTCAGTTGTACATACTTGATTTATATTTTGGAACTCTATTAAATGATTAGAAAGATTTGTGGGTTTAAACAATGCTTAGGAGTGCCACATGTGTTAGGGTTGCTTGTGCAACAATAACTCTAGTTTGCTTTATCAGTGATTTGTTAACTACAGTTTGGGCAGAATGGAAGCAGATTATAATTAGGATAAAATACCATCACTTCAGCTTTTCATACAGCTTTAAAGTCAAAGATTATAAAAAGGTATGACCTGCATTAACCAATCACTACGAGAGATTATTGTGATAAAACGTATTATTTACAGTAATACTTCATCAAAGCTGTGACATGCTGCAGAAACCTGACATCCCAATAAATGTGTACAGGATTTAACAACTGGAAATGTGTGTTTGCCTACAGCGAACATAATCCTAACAGAAGGGAAATAAATAGACATAATTGAATTTACAGATCACCACAGTGGAGGGAATGGAGCGTATTTACTGCACACACCACAGTAACTTCAAATCTTTAGAAGGAATCCAAGTCTGTCGATTGGGTATGCTCACTCAATTTACCTTTAACAAAGGCCGAGCTGTGCAACTGGTTTATTTTACACACTGATGGCTATTTTAATCTATATATCCTAACTATTTTATACATTTATATCACAGCAGATCACAGCAGTGCTGGTGCTCATGTGTCCGAAGAGGAGAGCCAGTTCTTTCAGGTGGGATGGTTTATCCTAGGACAAGTCTGCGCCTTAGGAAACATAACCTCTCCAGCCTGCATGACCCTGAGCTGAGAGTGGACATTACAACCAGGATGACACATTGCGTACTGTTACAACATCTGCAGCCATTGGATGTGATTGAGGGGGTTGCATTGCGTTCTCTGAATCCAGCTGGCCTGCGGTTCCTCTAAGTGTGGCTAATGTGTTGTGAGAGGGCCAACTTTTAAACTGTCGGCTTTTAAGAGAGAGATCCGCGGCTCCTTTAAAGTCAAAAATACTATGCAGTAATTAAATATATATATATATATATATCTACATATATAGAGTATTACTGTATTGTTATGCAGAACATTGTGTCAAACACAATTACCTGACTGAAGCCATTAAGACCAGAAAATGTGATAATTAACTGGTCATGTGGAAATATTAATTGGACCCTCTTGAGGCTTAGGGTCCAATTACAGAGCAGATTTGAGTTTGGATATTGTCCACAAAGTGTCCGTACTAACTAAAGCAGCAAGCCTGCTGGAGCCCCGTCCATCTGACCAGCAGATGGACAGAGCATGAGGTGAGAGGGACAGATTTGGCAGGACAGAGTGAAAGTCAAGCAGTCGTCTTTTGAAATTGGTGGGGCAGAATGACTCTGCTGACAGATCACTTCATTCATCTTCCTTCTCTGATCTCATCCTTAAAGGAACACAGCAGGTGAGAATGGACCGGATGAAAGAAATGCCTTGTGGAATATTGCTGGGTTCATCTACGCTTTAAGAGGAATTACTAAGGAAAGATTAGACGATAGATGTATAATATATCCATCTTAAAATCTATGAAATCTTTCTGGCTTCTATCTGAGGGGAATGAGGCGACCACTTCCGGTAACCTTGGAGTGAGATATCAGGCTAGCAGAAAGTGCGTTGGGTGATTGGAGATATGGCAGCTCTCCGACTTCTCTGAGGAGGTTAAACCCCAGCGGACCCTCAGCGGGATCAACAGGAAAGCCCCACAGAGATAAACAGATATTCAAAGAGATTGATGGGTGGACATCAGAGCAACAGAGACATGAAGGAGACAGAGTGAGATGCAAGAGTGAGGTGGGAGGCATTGGAATATTCAAGGGCAGTGGGACCATAAAGCAAAGACGCCACATGAATCAAGTTGGGAATATTGGATAAATATCTGGATGAAGTTGTTGGAGTTTGAGCAAAAACTGTCAAGTAGCTGAGCTGGATTTGTCTATAACTTCAAAAGGATGACAGATGGATTTTGGTATGAATTCACGGCAACAACAAAGACAAGAAACCTGAGTTTCGTCCTCCTGAGCACATGTTTCAAAGAGTGAACAGCTCAGCAAGACCCTGCCAAAAGGTCAACTTTGGATCTTGATGAGGGCTGTTTGTTTCGGACGGCCATTATAGATTTTTTTCCCTCCCCAGATTCCCCTCACAGTGGGACAGAGCTGCATAATCTGTGCATATCAGGTTCAAAAAATCCCACTGAGGCAGCAAGATCAGAATATAGTGAGATGAGGTAGAGGGAGAGAGATGAGCATAGTTGGCATCAGGTCCGGCTCATCCCTCGTTCTTGTCAAGACTCCCTGGCTGAAAGCCCTGCACACATGTGAGGTGGAGATGGGAAGGAATTAAAACACATGGAGAGATGAAAAGGATGAATTCAAGATAAAAAAGCCTTTTAATAAAATGCTGATACAAAATCAAAAGGGACCGATGCATAAATTGTGAATCCCGAGGAGAGGGACAAGAGATGTTCGTGTGAAGAACTACCTGTAGTAGTGACAGAGCTGAGACCAGCGTGTCACGTTAGTCGGGAGAGAAATGAAGACGGACAGAAATACAAGCTTTGAAATTGAAGATGAGGTTTTGACATTAGGGGAATTCGGTAAGCGACAGCACAAGTGAAGGAGAAACCACAACCGCCCAGGGAGAGGATCGTTCATGCACTTAGTTGACATGAGTAATGGTCCAGAGAAAACTGTCAGAATCCAAGGTGAGGAAGGGTTGGATTGGTGCTGATTTACAAAGATGGTCGGCATGAGATAACTAAGCAATATGAAATAAACAGTATATGAAACATATACTAAATTGATAATAATACACTTTGACAAGCAATGAATAAGTTTGATCTGCTAACACACTTTGAATAAATGAAAAAAATGGCTTTAAAAAAACAGTTATGGTACGTCTCTGTAGTCATGGCTTGAGTTTTGATATGATCTTAAGAAGAAATTCAAACACTTACATAAAACGTTGAACAAAGAGAGAGAACATTTAAAGAACTAGATAAATAATTAGGATTTTGACAATGAAAACCCTAATGCACTAATGCTGCTTATTATAATTATTCATTAGAGTGCAGATTAGAAGGAGAAATAGCTCTGAAAGGTAACTAAATTTAGAATCAGAGATGTGAGTTCAGAGGCCACGTGGCATATCTAAAAATATCACAAATTTGACTCAGATTCAAATGATAAACACATTTTAACTTCTACATTGCTAAGAAGTATTAGTCCATCTTACCTGAACTTTAATTGCTGTAGTAGCAAAGGCTAATTGTAATATGGTTTCAATGATGAATGACAAACAGGTAAAGCTTTCACTCTCATGGCACATGGTGTAATGTCCCTCACAAGCCCCGATAGGGACTCAGGCGAGGATGGTGTCTTACCTGCTTTCCTGGGCACAGGCATGATTCCTTTGGTGCTCACGGCGTTGATTGGTATTAGATGGGGAAGTCTTGTGATAGTGTGCCTGTGCGTCTCTGGGGGGTCTCTCTTATTGACTTCTAAATGAGGGGGGGGAGGGGGTGCATAGGTTTTGGTTGGATGCAACAGTTACTCAAAGGGATGGTCTTCCTGTCACATGAAACTCCAGATCCTTTATAAGGATCAGATAGTCGGAGACGAGCAAATACCCATTATATCCCAATTATGCAAGCTCATTTGCAAACACATGGACTGAGCATGTGCGTGAGGCACACACCCCAGATCTGACAAACACATTCATGTGAAATAACATGAGCTAATTAAACTAAAGATTTTGCAGCCACGTCGGTGACAAAGATGGTGGCCACATGTAATATTTAGAGATTTTGGTGCCTGAATTCACATATGTGCACTATATGTGTGTGCTTTGTTTTGTAACCTCAGCAACATGATGACCTCTGACCCGAGCATGAATGGCCCCAGATTTTAAAACTGCAACTTAAACTGACCGTGACACCAGCTACAGGTGTTTGTGTCTGTATGGAGAGCGGAGGGGGCAGTCAGTATTTAAGATGGCAACCAGCTACTCACTGGTGAGCTGTCGTCAATCTCAGCTCACACCAATCAGCAGCTGCTGTAATTGCACTCAGGCAGAGAAGTTGGAGAGAAGTGTATTGAAGTGTTGGTGTGGTCAGAGCTGGAAAATAACAGCTTGTAACTCGCCTATGTGCGCAGATGTTGCTGACATTTTTAGTTGTGTTTCTGCACAGTGTGCTCAGGTCGGTAGGTAGACAGGCAGGCCCGAATGAAATGATTGGCTTATTAAAGTCCTGTGACAGCCACACATTTCTTTTTTGTAAGACCATGTGATTCATTTGATTCATGGATAGCTGTGCAGGATTAAGTGCAGGATTAAGTGCAGGTGCAGGTGCAGGTGCAGGTGCAGGTGCAGGTGCAGGTGCAGGTGCAGGTGCAGGTGCAGGTGCAGGTGCAGGTGCAGGTTATAGAAGCGTGAAAGCAATAGCACATGGCTAGAAAGCAACATTGAAACTTTAACCAACTGGCAAGGAATGTGTGGGAAAGGGCTGGTTATAAACTGCAGGGCTGGTGAGGAATTGAGGTATAGGTGGAGAGAATTGCGGGGAGAAGGGCGGGGAAGCTGCGGTGAGGAGAATGAGGTGATTGCAGGGTAAATGGATGTGTCGGGATCTGGGATAAAAAGGAGAAGGTCTGAGGGCATCTGGGGAACAGCTACAGATTAACGCTTGAGTTTGGATAAGTAAGAAGTTGGCTGGAGGGAGGGACAGAGTGCCAGAATGGGAAAGGAATACGCAAAACTGAGGTGGACCAAAGTATAGGCTACTACTATGAATACTACGCTGCGTTCACACTGCTATGTGGAAGTGGGAAACGTCAACGTCTGATTTAAAAGCAACAAATCAATTACTTTATTATATATGATGTGGTAGATAAATCTAAAACAACGTACTTGAATAAAGTTCTCATTCCCTTGTTATCAGCATATACATGTTGACCAAATGAAAAGCAATAAAGAATCAGATAATGTTTGGAAGGTTTCCTTTAGTGGCACATCTTAATTAATACAAGTTCATATGAAATAACTCCCTGTCACAAGATAGTGTCTTATTACTATCAGAAGAAGAATTTTAATGGAGTGTAACTACTCACTAAGCGCCGGCTCCTCTAATACCAGATACACTCCGTGTGAGGCATGGCAACAAATTTCAACACCTGCTGCTTACTGCTGTCAGTGAGAGGGCTTAAATAGTATTGTACCCTGACCTTTTGGTGTGTTTAGGGGCGCTATGTTATACAGTCATTATATAATATCCCAGTGTACATTACCTCCCAGCTTGATCATTAAATGTCCTATCGTGTTACTTCATTACATGCTACCATGGTGCTATGGTGACATGTATAACACGATTGGACATGGGGGGGGTACAATAAGTGTGAGGCTGGAATCTGCGAAGGCCCGCTGGGATGCTTTTCAGGGACTTCGTCTAGTTTTCTTGGCTCTCCTCTGATTGACACGGCAGGTGCTTCCTACTTCTCACTTCCCTCTCACTGTTTTTGTCCTCGTGTGTTCAGTGGCTCTCAGTATGAACACTGTGGAGTGTGTTTATTCTAGAGTGTCGGACACAACGGTTGCTTATTACTTACTTTTTATGAATAATGCAGCCGTGGAATAATTTGGATTCTTTACTTTAACAAAAGGGCCAATGCAACTATGTAAATATATACTATTACGATAACTCGTAATAGTATATATTTACATAGTTGCATTGGCCCTTTTGTTAAAGTAAAGAATCCAAATTATCTAAATGCTGTATTTTAAATCAAGTAAAAGTAACTATCAGCCGAATCAGCAAACAAAGTAAAAGTAAATCTTCTGCAGTAATGTCCCCAGTGATTATTATTAGATTGTTAATACTGATACATCAATGTGTAAGCAGCGTGTAATTGTTGTAGCTGCTCGAGGTGAAGCAACTACTTTATATACAGTTAGGTAGTTTAGTGGGGTTCCCAACCTAGGGGTCAGGCCCCTCCAAGTGGGTCATGAGATGATTAATGGAAGTGGAATGGAATGAAAAACTAATTATGCTCCAAAAAACTTGTTTTTGTTTTATGGACTTTTCTCTAATATTTGTTTTTGTGAAATATTTAATCATTTTAAATTGTTGCGCCTCAAACAGTCATTTAAATCAAACCATGTGTGAAGTAAAAATGTCTCTTTGGTGGAAATAAAATGGGTTAGGGGTGAGGTGGAGGAGACAAAGCATTTGAGTTATATATCATCTATAATAAAGCAAACATCGTTAAAATGTCCAGATTTACAATGTGATAACGACAGGCCAAAATCAGCTGTCCCACAACTTTAGTGCAACATAAACCTCTTAAAGTGCTTCTAAATCACGGCATGTCATGAAGGGGGGGCGGAGGTGTCATGTCATGAGGGAGGGGGAGGTGTCATGTCGATCACATGGTGTCATGCTGACATTGGTGGTCTCCATGTGACATAGAGTCATAAGATTTATCAGTAACTGCTGAGATGCAAGCGGCTGCCTGTTTCATGTGTGTAACCCTTACCCTCTTCTTCTCCCCCCGCCCCCTCCACTCTCTGCCGTAATCTGCAATATTTCTCAGTATTAAATAATATTCCTTCTATCCTCTCTCCATGTTATTAAAACCATGTGAACTCTTGGATATCTTGTCAATGAACTGTTACAGATGTAGATAACATAATAACAATAAATCATTTTGGAATGATTTACAGCCTCTACTGGCCTCTTCTGCATTTCAGTTTGTATATCACACTTTCTGCATTCCTTTATGACACAACAGGAAGTGTGCTCTAAAGACTTTGGTGTACTTACCAGTGACCTGTGGCTGGAGTAAAGGGCAAAGCATCTTTGTATGTTCATATTCTTCAGTAAAGCCAAAGATGCAATGAAAGGAAGGAGAGACAAGTAGTTTAATCCACTTTGTGAGAGGAGGAAAAAGACTTACAATAACCAGACATCGTAGAGAGGGGCGAGATGTGATAATCGTTTAAATATGTATATTTAGGGATCATCTGAGAAGACAGGCATTTCGGCTGGAGTATACCAAACATTCATCAGGCAGCCAAAACACACAGCGCCAATTGATTTGTCGATGACTCAAACTTGCTTCTGGCAAAGACCTGGAAAGATAGATGGTAGAATAGACATATCAAAAGGAGATTTCTCATGGTTTTTGAAGGCCAAGATGTTGAAGCTGTGGTTTCTCGATACCGGAGAGGTTGGGCTATGCATTTTCCTAAATTATAATAAACAACATTTAAAAAAAAAGCTGAAAAACAGCAATATTATCCAGTAGTGTGACAGTTGTTACCACTAATTGCATGTAACAGTAGTTAGTGGTAACCTTTTTCTTTAATCCATTTTGCTTGGATATATCTTTGTTCTTTTTAAGTGTATGATGATTTTAGTCTGTTACACACCTGTTAAACTTATGTGTTAACTGTATGACGCCTCCAGAAATTCCATTCCTAATGATCATCACAATCATGTGCATCAGTGTCAGTGTCAGTGTCCCGCAGCTTCGTGGTACATGAACATACATCACAGTCCCTGCTGATAGGCCACCCAAGTGTTTCTGGGGAAAGTAGGATTGCTGAGATTGTTGAGTATTTAAAGTGGAATACGGAGCTGGACTGTTTGGAAAGAAACATTTAAAAACTAGTTTAAATGCAGCTGATCAAGTTACTCTGATGATATCACATGAAAGCACACAGCTTCTCTCTCATCGGTCCCCTCCTGACACAAGCAGATCTTTTTACTAACACGATACGTTTGTCGTCCGGCTCACTTCATTCTAATTCTCCCGCTTCCTTCAGCTGTTGTTATCACCCTATTTCAAAGCAAGAGGAGGCCACTAAAGAGCAGTCACAGGGCAAGACAGTGCACTTGTGTGACATGGTGTGTCATTCTAAGAAAGGCCTGGCTGGTGATTGTACAAGGCCAGAGGGCACCGAAGTGTTGAAGCTCAATGCTGAGCCTCCTAAAATAAGAGAATATTTCTCACAGTTTGACACGGGGACTAAAAACAGCCAGACTGACTGACTGACTGACACAAGGAAGCGAATAGGCGATGTTGACACAGGGGTTTTGGGACATACTGTTTCTAAAGCCGTGCTGTTTTGAATCTGTGATCTCTTCCTGACTCATGATTATAAATACACAGATAGGTGGCAGGAGGATGGAGCCAAGACAGGGATGTTCATATGGACTCCCCACAAATGGCTGTGGTGATCCCAGGCAGACTGGTGGTTGCCCTTTCGTTTGGACTGGACAGTCACCAGCTGTGTCTGCCTTGCTTTTGTAGGATTACACATTTTTTAAGTGTTAAACGACAGTTGCTGTCTTAAAGGTATGAGGCTAAATGCTATTTTGTATTCCTTTGGTTAGGGTATGTAAGGGAAACTACAATATGTACTAAAAGTTAGTGGGTTGAGATACTCAGATGGGGTTATATTCTAATGAGCCTGCATGTGACACAGGAAATGACCCGTTGCCAAGGCAGGCACAAAAAACAGACTGGGTTTTCTTTATTAATATTCAAACTTTATTAATTTAACACCTGGGTGTCAGGTGTGCAGGAGAAAGAACCACTAAGTTAAATACTGAAAGATAAATTCCACAACACTACCTACAATTGGACACATTTGAGGTCTGTCTCAAACGGCTTTAAAGTTACCATGGTCTATCTGCATCACTCATTTATGCAGATTTTGTATATATTTGCTGAGTCAGTGAGATCTACAAAGGTCTATCTCCACATGTTCAAGCATAATTTTAGTATCACAAAGGTCTATCTGCTGACAACCAATAGCAGGGCGGGAAATGAATCACGTGATCATTTTAATTAAGCACAGGAATAACTTATTCAAAACGTTTTGCTGCCAACTGTTTTATATGTCATCCAGTAGATAGTAGTTCAAGTTAAGATCATTAGTAGTTTCATAAAAAGTCTTAAAAATTCAGATTTATTAGCAAATATAATTTTTCACTTTTAAGTTTCCTGCCACGTGGAACTTGTGTAAACATTTTTAGAGCATAAAATGAAGCTAAGTTGCTTAAAATACAGTTGAGGGTTAAATGTTCGGGTGTGGAAATGTCAGCTCGACACTTGGGACTCTGGTTTTCCAACAATTGACCCCTTTTCTGATTACTATTACTACTGCTTATTCTATTGTATGGAAATGAGGTTTTATATTACTGTACTGGGGTTACGACTAAATCCGAGCCTCAAAGAGTAAAACAGCACCTGTATCTGAGAACTAAGAGTCCAAAACTCTTCAGTGAGTCACATAGAAAAAAGGCAGGCCAAGTAATAAATACTTTATTTTCACATTAGTATTAAAACGCAGTCATCTGCAGGGCACATCTCCTCTATGTTGTACACGTTTAAGTTGTGCTACTTAAATAGCATTATGTACAGCAATTAAAATCTGCTTAAGAGAGTTATTTAGGAAATGTTTACCAAAAAAACTGACAAAAAAAAAAGAAAGAAGCTGTTGCGTGTTGATCATCGGCCACCTCCATTGGCTGCTCCGCCCCCGGCTCCGCCACCTGATTGGTCCTGAGCACCAGACATCATGAGGAAGAGAACGAGAGGCACGATGTACATCCACTGGAGAGGGCGAGAACAAAAAGGAAGTAAATACGACAACATTTGTTTTAAAGACAACACATGTAAACTGTGATCACAGATCAGTCCC
Organism: Cottoperca gobio; assembly: GCF_900634415.1. Lineage (NCBI taxonomy): Eukaryota > Metazoa > Chordata > Actinopteri > Perciformes > Bovichtidae > Cottoperca > Cottoperca gobio. The sequence goes on along the minus strand of NC_041362.1, from coordinate 6,105,191 downwards.
TGATTGGCATCCCAAATTAGGTTCTATTTAAATTCTGAACAGAAGAAAAGTTAAAAGTGGGTGAGAAACAAGAATTAAGAAGAAATTCTCAGGATCAACTCCAAACACATGCTCAACATATTCACACTGACAACTAAGATTTAGTATTACTTTAGGATCATAGCATGGAGGCTTCCTCATGCATAGTACTTTGCAATCCTAGAAATGGGAGCTTTGTCAGTCATTTATCAGTCTAACATATATTTGACATTGAACCTGGAAAAACCATCAAACAGTGGAGAAGAGGGAAACAAGGGGGGAAAAAGGGGGTGGGTTTCAGTTAGTCGTGTTGCTTAGAAGTTAAATAGATAAGTTGACAGGGGAGGAAGGAGGACAGAACTAGCCACAAGTAAGAAAACAGTACTTCAGTGGGAATCAGCTCTGCTCACTGCCTCCCCCTGCTGGGGGCTGTGCTGAATTGCTGACCATGAGGAAGATTGCACCTCCAAGAATCAAATACCACTGGAACACAGCACAGCACCAAGTCAACACACTGTCACTAGACACAGCACAACACAGAGTCAACACAAGTCACTGAACACAGTAAGATACACACAGTGGCACACGGATCATAAAAAGAGCTCAGACGAGACAAGCGATAAGTTCTTGAACTCTGTGGGCAGAATGATCTTGGAGGTTTGCATATACAGAGCTTTAACACAATCACAAGTCTGGTTTAGGGCAAACAAACTCTGGGTTTGGGCTGTAGTGAAAGCTACAAGATGAAGAGGTGGGTTTTGGACTCTGGTGTGCTTTGTTTATGGGGTGAAAGCAAAGCAAATATGATTTTAGAATTAAGCAAATATACTATTAAATCAATCTAGTGGTCATGAACCTTAAAAAAAAAAAAAAAAAAAAAGTCTCAAAATCTGTAAAAGCAAAGTAAAGCCTGTATTCATCATTTCATAACCATGGTCACACACACACACACACACACACACACACACACACACACACACACACACACACACACACACACACACACACACACACACACACACACACACACACACACACACACACACACACACACACACACACACACACACACACGAAAGTGAAGAGGAGGAGAACAAAAGGAATGTGCAACCACTTAGAAGTTTTTGGAAACATTGCTACTTGTCACAAATTGAAAAAGAAGAACATTTGTATTTTTAACTGCAGTACTGATGTGTCCTGTATACTATATCTGAACACATGCTGCATGCATAGATAAGTTAAGGTGGGTCTGATGGAGACAAAAATAAACATGTTCATATATCTATTAACTCTATGGGCCATTACAATCATCAGAGCCCAATTACCAAATGCAGGTAATATATCTTCAGGCTCTGCCTGCTGGCCTTATCAGCAGTGCTCAGTATGAGTACTTACATATTTAGCAAAGAAAGATTTCTGCTCTTGTGGATTCTTCCCTTTCTTCTCAGTTTCCATATCCATTCGCTCAAGGAACAGAGCAGTCTCAGGTCTGGAAGAAAGATGGCAATTAGTATTCAAACAAACCCCAAAACAGAACGTGTATCTGAAAGGCAGAAGAGCGCAGAGAGACTTGTTCTACCTATGGGGAAATGATGTAAAGCTGCTACGGCATGGCAAATAGAGCTGATTCAAAAGGCATCTGAAAAAGCTACCCAGGAGGATTTCTCTAATGCACAGACAGCTACAGATATGGAGGCCAGCAATGTGCTAACAAAAGCAGACAAGCTTTATCTAGCAGTTGAGATTGAAAGGAAGAAAACCTAAAAGAGAAACTGAAAAGCAGGAAAAACAAATACATAAATTAGGACTGACCCCGGTGCATTGACAGGAGCCATGACGCCGAGTGTGGTGTTGAAAACCTCAAGATCAACTTCATCCTCAACCTCAGTGCCCCTGCAGGCTCCAGGTAACGTCACTATGGAAACACCAATGAGGTACCCAGAGACGTCAGTGTGGAGGGAGATGACGTCGCTCAGATGGGACTCAACCATGGCACACTGAGGACCAGAGCAGAAAAAAGGTTCATGTTAGTCACACCAATATTAGACAGTTAGTATCACCCACATTTCTATCACACAATGGATATTATGCCATCTAATCTAATAGAGCAATATTACACACATTTTAGAAAGCCCTTAATCTGAATTAACTCTGGATAATTCTGATTTTAGACAAATCTTAATTATCTTTTTAATTCTTAAATATCCTTACATTTATTTGGAATTTTGGGTTATCCAGCTAGACATTGCCTAAAGAATTTAATTCTAGTGGAAGAATTTAATTTAATATTTTATATATATATATATATATATATATATATATATATATATATATATATATATATATATATATATATATATATATATATATATATATATATATATATGAATAATTATGTATTCTTTTCATTAAAGTGTAAAAAAAAAGAAGGGAAATAAATAAATAATTCGCTTGTAAAATTGTAAATTAGTGGTTTTGTAATAACCAATCATTTTATTTAACCGGGAGTGCCTTTTTCTAAAAGGCAACTATAATCTTGTAAACAACAAACATTATTAATTAAATATTACTTATACAATATTTTAAGTCAAAACTAAATAAACAATACAGAAATACAGTTAACAAAACCGGCAGGTTTAAGGACTAAACATTATTTGACAGGCCAAGGCAGCCTGGAATCTGTATCTTACACAGAGCAAATAGGCTTCTCAAACACTGATGAAGCTATATCTATATCTATATCTATATATATATAATAATCCACCATAATACAGTCTTATTGTGCATTTTTAAGTTGTAAGTTTTTTTGGAAGATGATTTCCCTGTAAAGATAAATTAAATACATACGGCTCTGACAAATGCTGTGAGGTAACCTTCCATCTGCCGCTCTGTCTGTCTGTCTGCCTGCAGGAAAACTCGAGGCACTCGAATTCTGTACAGACCGTCCACCGCAGCCACTTCCTGAAGATCAAAAGAAACATAGTTGTTAGGGAGCCAGGTTCACACCATGCAATGTTAATCACACCCAAATCCTTTTGTATGACCTCTGGCTGTCTGACCAGGGGTTTTATGTCTGCTACGCAAATCTGCTTATCAATGCATCACTATAATATATATGTAGTATGTGCATAAACATACTGTGCACAAAAAGAACAACATCTCTTTGGGATTTGGGTAATCTTTATTTATGACACATCCTTTAAACCAGATCATATCTCGCCTTCAGTTTGGATCTGTCCTCCTCTGATAGCTGGCTCTGAGTTAGTGAGACGCTGGGCTCCCTTCCAGCTTTTAACACCAGTGCTCCGCGCACTCGAAACTTTGCTATATCATCTGAAACAAGGAGGACAACAGAACATAAAGCATGGATGAATGACTGAGTGTATAACGTTATGAATGTAAATAACATGTTTCAGTTTACTCTATATGCCGAGTTTCATAGTACACATAGGCAGTTCTGATAATATCTCCACTGACTTCGAAGCAGGTAAATTTATTTCTCGTTACATCAAAAAAGATTAAAATGACAGATTGTTGAATGAAGTTTGGTGTGTAGGTTTCTCCATTCGGATATGACGTTAGCGCTGGCCTCACACGGCTACTTAGTTAGCTTAACATAGCCATAACGTACCATTCAACATTATACTAATAAAATAATATTATCACTTTCTCACCAACTTCAAATGAGTGTTCAAGAGGTACAGAGAAACCACCGAATTCAGTGTCCATGACATCGCCAACCTGATAATAAAAATAGAAAATAAACCGTTAGCCTTCACCGGGTCAAAGCTAATGCTAATTCCATTGCTAACAGGCGCAGCTTCCGCTTAACCGCAGTCAAATGCTAAGGTTCAAATAAAACAATTTCACACTTACCCTCCTGCCGTTATTACAACATACAAAATTCGTGAATGACACAAACAAAACAGTGGAAACGACAGCAATGTTAAATGGTAGTGGACGAGCCATTTTGATAGAAATAGGCACCGGAAGACAGTGTACTACTACAACATTAGGACTTCCGGAGTGTTTTTTCACCACAATAAAGTCTCTGAAATCCATGACATAAAAAAATAATGTTTTTTTTTAAAATGTTCGTTATAGCAGAGTTTCTCTGTGAACTATTGCACTTTTGTAACTTTTTCAAGATGTTTGCACACCTTGCAAACAATTGTACAGCTCTCTCATTCTATATTGCACATTTCTTATAGTATTGTTAATACTATTTTTCCCCTTTTTATTGTCATTTTTTTATTCTATAATTATGTTCTTTACTTTTGCAGTACTTTGTCTTTCCCCACAATATATTTATTGTATGCACCAAACACCAAGGCAAATTCCTTGTAAGTAAAAACCTACTTGGCAATAAACCTTATTCTGTTTCTGATTTAAAATGCTAATTTAGTAGCTTTTCTAGGCCTACTCTAGCTAACTATAATCATTACATCATTACAGTTTCTTAATTTCCCTGTAAACATGTATATGTTTTCAAGTAAAAAACATTTATTTTAGTTTTTAAAATAAAAGTTGATTTCACCGCTCACATTCACACACTTCATTTGTGCCTCCTGAGCTATTTAAGGTATGTGCTGACCTACTTGCGTGCATGTTGTTTATGTATAACTCTCAATTTATCAATGTATTTTAATTTCACTGTCTGTTTCTGAACATGTCAACGTTGTCATCTGCCGTTGCCATTGCCAGTGCTGCTGCTCAGGAACAATATTTTCTCTTTGAATTTGTATTTTTAGCATTTTGGTGTTTACAGTAGTTTCCTTGTCTGTTGACAGAATGCAACTAATTAACTAGGTATGTGTGTTCTGCTGTCTTGAAACATTTCAGCAGCAATTTCTTGCGGAATTTCTTCTTCTTGACGAATTAAAGAGGTTCTGATTTCTATTTCGTCTAATTTTCAGTTTAGTGTTGCTCTATATTTTGACTGAAGCATAACATAAAGAATAACTTCCCTTAACGTTAAGTTGACTCATGTGTTCTAATCTATTTGACCTAATTTGTTTTTGAGCAGCTAGGTAACACTATTATATTTAGAGCAATATAGGATTAACAGTTTAATATCTGTGGTTAGCTCTAACACAATATGTCAAACACATCACTTTACTCTTCTTGAGATCACAAAGCAGGTGAACTGAATATAATGTAGACCTTTTGTGAATATCCGTGACCTCTTGATTCTGGATGCACTGACACATGCAGGACCAGCAGAGGCTGCTAACAGACCAGTAAAGACCCTCATCCTTCCTTCCACCCACCCGCCCCTCTCAAGGCCTCTTAAAGTGCCATTTTATCAGCTGAATAATACATATTTATGTCCTCCTGGGATGAAGAGGGTTGTTCGTGTTTTTAAATTCTTAAGTCAGCATTCCATGTTCTACCTCAGCCTGGGCTTTATTTACGTAAACATCCTTTTAAGGAGTAAATCTGTAATCACAGTCACACAGAGCAGAAAGCTGCAATTGCACTTATCTTAAGACCAAGATCAGTGTCTTATATTCATATTGTGTCTTCATCCAGCTGCGATGGACTGCCGCTACAACAATGAGCTCTTCTGATAAGATTTGAATTTCCTGCTCAAATCTTGTTTGTTATCTGTGGGGAACTGTGATCACCACTGAGCAGAGAAATACTTGTTAGTACTGGCTGTCCAACTGGAGAGGAGGATTGCAATGGCTGTTCGATCTCTTGCCTCTGACTCCAAAAACTAGTCTGAGTTGTTTAACAAGTGTGTCCGGGAAGCTTGTAATGCAAGCAGCAAGCTCCTGGTGGCCTACAGGTTTAATAATCTGACCATGCAATCACAATGCCCCTGGTTTAAATCCAGCCAGAGCCTCTTCCCTAATGCCATGTTGTTTCTCTGCTGGCACAGTGGAATAAGAGCAAAGTTACCAGAAAAATAAAAACCTATATAAGATTATATATTGATTGGTTTTCTGTTTTGTCATGGAGGAATGCAATTAAATGCACACTTACTTTGTGGAGCTTTTCTGACATCTCTGAATGAAGCATTGAGAATTGAAACCCAATGTGTTCCCAGTGGTGTTTGGGGTATTTCGATACATGATCATGGTCAAGACACATTTTATACAATCTATACAATCCGTTCTTACAATGTAAGTGTACCCGAATACTGCTTGAATGAGTATATAGCATGCACAACTCCAGATTTTACAGACATGTTTTCTCCTCATTATATGACAGCGACTGTGGGCTTGCTTTGTTTGCAGCGTTCCCTGATATCAACAGGTTCAGTGAGCATGGGTTGCAATATGTAGCACCTCCAGACAAGAATGCATGGATCGTTGTTCTACTTCTTTGGGCCTGTATGCAATGGATCCTTGCTCCAGTTTCTAAAATGCAAACTTAACCAAGTTTAACAGTCCAAGAGTCAATTCAGGGGAAGAATGTCTGTGACTCCACTTATCTGGGGTTGTGGCCAGAAGGGGCACAAAACGTAAAAAGTATCAAACCAGAGAGAAAAGAGAAGCAGCGGCTTCAAATGTGATTGATGTGATTTATTTCTCAATGCTTATTCCCGGCTGAGGAGTTCTGCTGACATGCAAGAAAACCTCTGTGAATACAAGTGAAAGGCATCCATCATTTTAAACTCCAACATTTATGCATCAAAGTGCTGAAAATAAGTTTTGAATCCAGTTTTAATCCTTTAAAGTTTAGAGGATCGAGAAGTCTTAATGTGCAAAATGACCTGGCTTGGAGGTTGTGGGATCTTCTCCACTGTAACGTCTGTCCCGACATTTGTGAGAATGATTCTGGTTCACAATAGAATCATTGACAACAATATCAAACATATTGACAATGACAGGAATGTCCTCGATGAGGTCAACAAGCATGGACACAAAAACGCCTTCTCATGTGTCCTAAAGGTCTTGCTTGACACAACAGATCTACTTTAAACTGAATAATAATAAAATATTATAAAAGTTAAACCCCCATCTCCTCTTGAGACTCTGTCAACAATAATATTAAAAACGGGAAGAAGACAACAGCTGAGGGGTTGTCGCTGATTTTATACTTTAAATTATACTTGCATCAATATCTTTTGTGATTCTAATAGTTTTTGAAGTGCTTTTGACACAGTCTGTATGAAACAGTCTGTCTCTCTCCGGGCTCCGGTTCTGTTTGAAGGTGGGGGTGCTCTGCACGGAGCATATGGCCACAGAGGCATGTGATTCCCCCGGGCGCTGCCTTTGAAACTATGCAGGCCTATACAGTATCTATTCCCCCTTACTGGGACTGCCCATTACTCTCTGTCACCGCACTAAACAACGGTGTCACCTTACTATTCTTAGTCAAATATGAAAGCGTGTCTGTATTTACGAAACGGTATCAGGACTTTCACTCTGAAGGAAGACGTTGTCGTGTCCCGTCGGCCTGTGTGCTGGTATAAATGGAGCATTATGAAAAGTGAGAAAGAAAGTCAACAAATATGTTTTGAAACATGTCCTAGAGTTTAAATAAAACGCCACAGTTTTGGATTAATCACTGAAAAACATTATCAGGCTGAATAGATAGAATAAGTTCTACATGCTGTCGTGTTGATGATCAGACGAATCAACTCATTTCAGGACTTAATCTTCCAACAATGGCTCATCTGTACAAGTGGTATTGTAACTGAGCCAGTATTGTCTTATATATCCCTTTAAAGATGTTTTACCATACTGACCCCAAACTGTCACACAGTATATACCACTTGCTACACAGACTGTAACATCTGATACCTTTTTAAAATGTTTAATAATGCTTCAATAATCCAATCGCAGTCGATATAAATCACAGATCGTTCTTCATGTTAACTATACATCAAACATGATTTCATGACATGACGGTTCATCTTGTCTAGACGATTGTGACTCCCTCTTCACCCGTCTTAACAAGAGCTGTGACACCCTTAAAACTGTCTCTGTATCTCTGCACCTCCCTATATTTACGACAGCGTGTTGCTGGTATTGTTTTCACCTTGTGAGTTTGTGTTTGTGTGTGCTCCTGGAGACACCTACTGTGGCGTGAACTTCCACAGAAGCTGTTTTTAGCATTTTGCAAAGTGTTTAAATGACTGTGGACAGATTTTGTCGCAACGGTGCCGGATGCAGTCACAAAACTTCACAGGTGTGTAGTTGAGGTCAATAAGGTTAAAGATGGGAATGGTCCGGGCAAGGGCGAGGGTAGGAAGTGCGGAAGGGTACGCTCCTGGCCCGATTTGGCCTGGGACGTAAGATCTACCACAGCCTTGTCTCAGCAGGAGGCCTCTAAGGTTGCTCCAGACTTAAGGACACTGTGCTTTCGTGGCTCCTTTGAAACTCTCTTGAACACCTTTTAAAAAGCAGCTCAAGACTCACCTGTTTAGACTTCATTTATTTTGTATTTATTACTCTTGTTGTGTCTCTGTTTTCTTTCTTTTGTCTTTTATTGAAAAGCACTGATCTAGAAAGGTGCTGCATAAATAAACTTTACTTTTGCATGGAACATGGGAGAAGTTAGCCGTCAGGGCTTTCTGCCAGAAGTAATTTAGGTTTGGGTTAAAATAGAGCCTTTCTGGCAGAAAGCCCTGAAGGCTTACTTCTCCCATGTGTGAATGCAGCTGGCGCAAATCAGGCACAACATTGATGCAGCATTATTATTTGTTCTTTCTTTTAACAGCCACAGTTTTTAAACTAGAGACCATTTTCTGATGGCCCCTTCCCCACACCCATTTCAAACTTAGCTATCATTGTGATCTCAACTACACACCTGTAAAGTTTTGTAACTGCATCTTGCACATCTATCGTGGTGACAAAATGTGTGCACAGACAGACACCATGATGACACACACACACACAGAGTTATAGGTGAAAACAATGCCAGCCACGCGCTGTTGCGGCTGGTACAAAAACAAAATCTATTTAAATCTTGGATTTAGTCTAAAAGCTGTTTTAACATATTGGATTTTGACACGAAATACTTCCTACCGACTGCTTTCATCTCTAATCGGGTGTGTATCAGTCATGGAAAAGCTGCTGTGAAGATGGAGAGGACCTGCTTCAGTTGGCTTAACGTACACTTCAGTGAGGCTTAGCTAATGCAAACGTTAAATAACTCTGGTGTCATCCTCTACAGCGGATCACTGGGTCATGTAGGACACCTATAGTTAGTCACCTATATCTGCTTTAAATCCACAATATCTACATATAAATAACCTTTTCACAGAGTTTAGTCACAGTATAAATCACCACAGACGAGCTGTGAATGTATCAAAAAGACTTATTAAAGATAAGTCAGCTTAAAAGTCATGTAATGTAAAGTTGGAATATACAGTAGGTCTAACACACTCAAGGACCTTTTATGTCCTATTCAAACAGCCCTGCATAATCTTCCTCAGGGGTATTTTGTTCTCCTTGAATCTCAAGTTGCACTTGCCTCAAATAGCAGTTCTTCAATCTCTGCCTCTCTTTCTGACTTAACTTCTCTCTCCCAAATTAAAGTCTCAAAGAATGTTTACTGTTATAGCCAAGGTTATAGCAGGCTGGGCAATTTGGGCAGCAAGAAAACAAGCGCAGAATTCATAAGAGGGGCGGCTGTATGCAGGCGAATGAATGGAAAGGGAAAAGCTTCTTAAATGCATAATTTAGCACCGATGGTTATAATACCCATTTTGGTTTGCATTGCCATCAAAGGAAGGAGGATAAATGCCACAGCCGTACTTCTCTCACTCATATGTGTACAATATTAAATACTGTTTATTTATACCACAACACATGTGATTTATATGTCAAATTCTTCGGTTAAGCATGCATGTGTGTGTATATAGTCATGTCTGTTGGTGGAGTTTATACCTCTCTAGGAATTCATAAGGTCAGTGACCTCCTCTGTCTGTCTGTGACCTTGTTCCTCACATCCCTGCAGAGAGCTTTCAGTCACATAAAATACACCCTGTTGACAGCTACGGCTACTGGAGAACAAATGGGATTGTCAGAGCCTGCAGGAACGCAAGACTGCTGCTGCTGCTTAGTTTTTATTCTCCCTCTCATCCTCTTCAGATAGGGACTGTACTAAAGTTTTCAGGGTTGGGGCTTTATTTGACTTTGACAATTAAAAAAAACCCCAGATCCCCCTCATGGTTATTAACAGTTTGTTTAAAACACAGATACATGTTGCAAAACCCTTTCTGCTAATTTCTCTATTCGACTCTGATGTCAAGCTGCATATGTTAATGGAATAATTAATTATCACTCTGCTCTGTACTTTTGAACAAAGAGCTACTAAGTGAACAGTTATCACTACTGTCACTGTAATGTTTTTTCTGCATCTATTAGAGATGCTGGGGCTGAACAAGCGTTATATTATAGCTAAACTCTATATGATACATTTAACTTTAGGTGCGTTGTAATGCATCATAAAGTGAAGGAGACTGTTGGCTAATGGAGCACTCTTTAGAGACATTATGTTCAATCTCTACTAACTATTCATTAATTCATCTACACTGTCTACAAACTTCAAACCAGAAAATAAAGCCCCTGATGCAGTGACATGATTGTTGCCTCCTTCATCTGATCCATGGTGAACACAACGTTTGTGACACAACGATCCTGATGTATCTGTTCAATCTTTCAGTCCTGCAAGACAATGAAAAATAAAAGACCCTCAAGCAGAAAAACTTACCTACAGTAACTCTGACTCCACCTTCCTCCCTGATAATGTTCGTGCACTACAGATATTTAACTACGTCAGAAGTTTTACCCAAAACCTATACGAGCAGTTTCCACGCCTGCTGCATCATATCATCAAATTGTCAGTCAGTGCTGATTAGCGTCTGTCAGTTTCTTAATGTTCTGGCTCTCGGGTCTAATGAGTTAATCAGCTGGCAGGTTTCCTCGAGGGCTGGACTTTTCTTTATGGCTCTGAATCGCTTTTACCCATCATGGTGTCTTCCTTCTGCTCCTCAAAGCTCTGCAGCTCCTGCCAAGGTTTCAAGTGACAGCCATTCTGTCACACTCTTCCCTCCTTGTTCCACTTGTTGGGGGGAGGAGGAAGGACTGTGTGTGTGTGTGTGTGTGTGTGTTGAGGGGGGGGGGGGGGGGGGGGGTGTTGAGATGATAAAAAGGGATGGAGGAAGAAATTCAGGCAGATCCACAGACAAGGAGTTAGGAAGACGCTTTTCGGAGGAATCACTATAAACTGAGAGAGACATGCCTGAGCCACAGCAGCCAGGTAAGATGGTCCAACCTGTAGGATTATGACCGAAAACTCACAAAAACAAAAGTGGGAGCTGGCGATGCAGGGACATGTTCATAGGAGTAACAAAATAAAATAAGAAAGAATCCATGAACCCATCATTTTAACCCCTTTCTTTAAGAAATGCTTGAATTTTGGACAAATGAGACTGAAAATCATTAATTAATGTGAAATGTATCATGTGGCTTGTGAATCAAAGCTGTTAAACATGAGCGTTACTCTATTGTCTGTGGTAGGAGTTTTAGCTTTCGTTAGTGAGTGACAAGCTTATGTCTATCAGCTCACCCTCCGTGTCTTTATGCTGCTTTCTCTTTTATTAACAATGTTCTGGAGTTACAGTCGGACTTTATGTCTCTGTAGAGAGTAAACATATCATGTGCTTGGTTTTAGTATTTGCTTAGTGTTTGATTAGTTTGATTAAATATTGGTCATCAAAAAGTAATTGAAAGAAAAGAAGCTTGGAAAGGGAGCAACTAATGGTAACAATAATGGATCTTTTAGGCTCTTACAGGAACAAATGTGTTGAAGGGTGAAGGTGCTACAGTAATGTCTGACGTAAGGATCAAGGTTAGATTGGAAGACATTTTTATTTTCTTTATGTAATTACTTTCTGGGATAACGTTTTGTACAGAAACCAACTAGTAATTATTTCTGCTTATATCTTATACAATAATATATAAACTCAGTGCTGCAAAATGAACCCAATGAACCATTGCAAAATGTGCACTGCTGCAAATATCACTAGTTTTACAATAAAAAACAGGGTGAGCATAAGAAAGTCAACGCCTTGTTTCATCACTGACAAGTCCTGTCATTGCACCGTTAACTACGCGTTCAAGATATGTGCCTTTGATACAACACTGTAATGTGAATGACATTAAACCATACAGGCTGCAGTGCACGTCGTAATGTCAGTGTCAGTCTGAAATATGCTCTGCTGCCTTTGTCAACAGTGACCTCAAAGCACCGTAAATCAGCTGTTCGCTTGAAACCTGAGAAACGAGTGCATGCATGAGGAGAGGAGGGAATTAAGGCAGGAGGAGAGGAGGAGGTAACAGATAAAAGCGGAGAGATGAGCGGGATGATTTGTTAGAGGGACCTCTGCCAAGTCAGGTGTAACTACCTTGCGTCGTATCTCTGCACCTCAGACACCTAATCTATCTGACCCTGATTGCCTCCCTCATTCTGTTACGCTGTCTCCCCTGCTGGCATCCATCTCCCCTCGGCAATCTGCAGGAAGTTCACCATATTGCTGTTATTGTGTGGAAAAAGTCCTTTTTTTTTCTTCTTGTGGATTGGAGTCGAGGTGTCACATTCTCCGTCATGGGCTGATAGAAATTCAGTGATCTTTTTTTGCTTATAGAGCAATTTCAAACTTCACCGGATAAAACCAAAAGTAAATTAGACTAAAAACTAAAAGGTGTCTTTCTTAGTTCACATTAGAGACACATGACAAGATAAAATACACAAACTGAAATCTTTCCCCTCCAGAGCACTTTATAATCTTTCCCTTTTTATTCTCCATCATGCAGTAATTCAATCCCAACACTTCATTATATGTTGCCAATCCATCATCCTGACCTCACACATATCATGTTCCCAACACCACATTAGTACCTTCTCTCAGGCTCTTCTTGTTCTTGTGTTTCCGCCCATCCCAAATCGTTGCCCCTCTCTTGAACTTCATCACATTTTGGGGCCCCTCTGCCCCTGTCTATCAGCTGGTTACAGCACATGTAACTCCCCCCCATGGGGTCTTGCTCTTCACGGTTAAGACTGACCCGGGACTCAAGAAGGTGTCGGGATCATGAAAAAGCATGCACCCCTATAAACAGCCACAAGAATAGTTCTTAAGTGTAAGAGCAGTGGCCTTGTGGATCTACAAAGGGAAAGACCCCTCTGGGAATAGAGGTCGGTCCTATTGACCCATTAAAAAAGAAGAAACAGTCCAGCGGGATCATTGTTTCTCACAATAGCTATGGATTATTGATCTGTTTCGTGTGATGAACCAGTGGGATCTTTGGAAGGAGCCAGTTACACAATAATTAGACCTTGTGCACCAGTGTTGATGCTGATAGTTGCAGTGTGCCAGGATGGCAGTTTGCTGGCGCTGCTCCACTGCTGAGTGTGTGTAGAAATAACAACCCGATTTTTAATTACCGGTAATTCTGCCAGAGGCCAACATCTCTACCCAAACCTCCCCCCTACCTCTCCTCTTAGGACAGGGCAGAGCAGGGGCCAGTTGCATAAAGACAGACTTTAGCTACGGTAAACAGTCCAGACTGCAAATCGACATTTCTTTTGACATAAAGGAAACAATCCCTTGCTGTTTATTTCCAACAGGTTACGGCTTTCCTTCTTATTCCTCGCTGTCATTTGGTGCCACTGGTCCGCACTGATTGTTACCATGGGAACACTGGTCAACAGGTCACTTATAACGGCTCTTAGTTCAGAGTTAGAAATTAGTTTGAAATAACGTACAACTTTTTCAAAACCAAGTATGATGTAAAAGTGAATATGTGAGTTCCAGAGTTAAGACGGGCCGGTTTCACAAAGATGTTTTAAACTGGTCAGTAGTGTTGGACGAGTCTTACTAATCTTAGATTATAAATGCAAGTTAGACCGTTTCAAGCCTGTTGCCACCTTATTCCCAAACTAACGCAGAATTTAAAGCCACGTTGCTTTGCTAACATGCTGTTGAGCAAGTAATCAGAAGGGAAAGATCTTTTTTAAAGCCACAGTAACCTGTTGGAAATATATAGTAGTGAGTATATCAGTCATTCATTCATTCAGTCATCCAGTCAGTCATTCAGACATTCAGTCATACAGACAGTCAGTCAGTCATTCAGTCATTCAGTCATACAGACAGTCATTCAGTCAGTCAATAAATCATTCAGTCACTCAGTCATTCAGTCAGTCATTCAGTCATTCAGTCATTCAGTGAGTCAGTCAGTCAATCAATCAGTTAGCTATTCAGTCATTCATTCATTAATTCAGAATCAGAATCAGAATCTTCTTTATTGCAAAGTAAGTTTTCACCTACAAGGAATTTGCTCAGACGTTCAGTCATTCAGTCAGTCATTCAGTCAGTCATTCAGTCATTCAGTCAGTCATTCAGTCATTCAGTCATTCAGTCAGTCATTCAGTCAGTCATTCAGTCAGTCATTCAGTCATTCAGTCATTCATTCAGTCATTCAGTCAGTCAGTCAGTCATTCAGTCAGTCATTCAGTCATTCAGTCATTCAGTCAGTCATTCAGTCAGTCAGTCAGTCATTCAGTCAGTCATTCAGTCATTCAGTCATTCAGTCATTCATTCAGTCATTCAGTCAGTCAGTCAGTCATTCAGTCAGTCATTCAGTCAGTCAGTCATTCAGTCATTCAGTCAGTCATTCAGTCAGTCAGTCATTCAGTCAGTCAGTCATTCAGTCAGTCATTCAGTCGTTCAGTCATTCAGTTTTTTTCAGTATTTCTTTCAGTCATTTCCTGACTTAGCAGAAGTGCTGAGTGGCCACATTACGCACCAGCAGCTCTGCTGAGATTTTAAAGTATTGGAGGTTTTTTGTATTGTTACAATCTTTGATGAGTGTCACCAGTAACATGTTCTTGTAACTCAAGTCAAGTCGGGTCAATTTAATTTATATAGCCCAATATCACACATTTACCTCCGGAGGCTTTAAAAGGCTGCAGTGAACAGAGCTGAGCGGTTTGACTCTTTGACAAAACATTCACAGAATTCATGGCAAATAAGTCCCACGCCAGATCTAGAAGAACTAGACCGTTTGCAATGGATGAATTTAGATGTCTATCTGAAGTGTAGTTAGTTTGAGGCTATCTTTGTGAAACTATAGACCCATCTAAGATATGAAACCAAGCCAGTTGGACATCTAAGAGTCTATCTTCTTGTCTTTGGAGAGTAGCAGTTGTTTAGTAGAAGGTTAAACTTCCTGTCATCCTATTGGCTACAGGCTAGAAAGAGTCTAAGATCCTACCACTCCCACAACCCCTCAACCCTCAAAACCACACGTCTCACAACCGCTCAGTGTAGCATTACCTCATACTAAAGCTATCATCAAGTTCCCACAGGTTTCCACCCGTTGCTTGATGAATTACAGACAGATGCAGAGTCAAGCGCTACGAGGTCCTGCAAAGAGAGCGTGAGGAGTGAACTGAGCCTGATATATCATTAACAAAGTCTCTCTAAACGCAGCCCAACACCCAGAATGTATTCCTTATTCTAAAAGCTTCCTCTGTGATTTGAGAGAGGCCTTGGCCTATTTGGAGCGCAGGCTGTGTTGATGCGAGCTGGAAGAAAGAGAAGGAAATGAATGGAAAGCTGAAGTGGATGACAGCTTAATATGGTATTTAAAGCCGCCTTTGTTTACCGAACACCACAGATTCCTCATCCCTAAATTAGAGTTGCATTTAGCAATTGTTTTCTCATGTTGAGACTGCTTTATTCACATAATAACAATTCATTCAAATCATCAGGAAAGTTTATAGCGGCGCCATAAAATCTAATCTTTAGTTTCGCACCCCTTTTATTCCTCTTCCAACCCTATTACCCATTCCTTTTCTTTCTCCTCTCTTGTTCATCCATAAATCTTCCTCCTCACGTGTGGCAGAGAGGGGAGAGGGGGTGTGTGTGTGTGTGGGGGGGGGGGATACAAACATCACTGGTGGAATCCAAACAAGCCATAATTCTTATCATCATCACAATAACCCAGTGTTAAATACAGCCGTGCCAGCCTTCTCATTCCCTCCACAGGCTTGTGTGTCTAATCCCTCGGTCCTCAGCCACAACAGGCTTAATACATGACCATTACAGCATGCATAGACTAAATAACACAACCGTGTCAACACCTTTAAAAGGTTTACCAACTTGTCTCAGTGGGACAATCATTTTTAATGGCCTTTTTCTTTGTATGAAGTTCTCTGCAGAGGTCAGTGCATGCTCCTGAGGTGTCGTCATGTAAATAAAGTAAAAAAGTGTACCACTTAATATGTAAGTGTTATGAAAATACAACAGAACAATCTGTGACTGAACCTCCAATCACATTTGGTGTAGTCCTTCAGTAGAGATGCTAACATATTTTCCCATTATTGATTCATTTGCTGATTATGTTCTGGATTAATTTATGTAACTTTCGTCTAAATTCTTGTTATGTCCAACCAACGGCCCAAAGTCCACACATTCTGAGTGTATTATCATAGAAGGCTAACAAATAAGACTGAAGAGAATTATGATATGAACTTGTTTGTCTCACATTTTATCTCCTCAACCCAATAAATCCTTCAAAAAATGGCGTCGGATCACAACTTTGCCCAATCGCTGCAGCTTTTTAAAATTGTCAGCTGTAAAGAAATACAATTATGATTATAGACATATAATAAATAATATTTATGTTGAGCAAACACTGTTTCAGTCCACACAGGATAGAATATGGATGAGAATATTATACTTTGGTCCTCTGAAGCTTAACTTTAATAAGTTCTCATGGAGCTCCATGTGTAAAGAAATCCATTGAAATATTTAAATTATTACTCCCTTTCCTCGCAGAAGCTAAGCATCCAAAAACAAAAAGTAGGTCATCCGAATATGCCTGTTCCATTGCTGGTCAGTGTATTTAAAACAGGGAGCTTCTACAGAATCTGCGTAGAACAACCAGTTCCCTGACACTTTCACTTGCAGTCGCTTATTATTTTTGATATTTCAGCCTTGACAGTCGCAGGAAAAATCTTTCCTCTGACGTTGGTTTTACAACAAGCATTACTAATCTGAATGTCAAGCGACCGTTTAGTCTTTACTCTGAACTTATCCCTGTACCTCCTCCTTTTACAGGGGGTGACGCTGTAAGTCAGATCATCAAGACTGTCAAATTAACTTTATGATTGAGTGATGAGAGGGCAGAGGCTTAAGTGTACCCCGATTCTGCCGACAGCATCACTCTCCATCCTCATCATAAAATGGTGAAACTCCATCAGTCATGCTCTGCCCCCAGCAAGAGTGCCAGCCAAGTTCCAATAATACCATTGATACTCATCCACACACTCAGGCTTATAAATAGATTGTTTGAATATTAATCTTTTCTCTGCTCCACTGCCAATATTCCCCATTTCGATGTATATTTGAATATTATGCAAATACGAATAAACATCTCAGTCACAGCATCGTGGGGTTTAAGTACAGTAGCAGCCGCTTGGCCGTGTGTGATCATGGGCATAATAATACAATGAGTTGCTTTTAAAGTGGGATTAAGGTGCTTTTAAGGCATTGAGGGATTCCCTGTTGAATAGCTCTGCCAAATATGCGTATACATTGGAGTGGATTGGAGTTTTAGTTGCTAAAAACATTACCCAGAAGCAGAGCGGCTCTTAAAGCAGGAGCCATCTGATTGGTTGAATTCAATCTCAGTATGGAGGCAGTTTGCAGCTCTGAGGTTGAAATTAAATTCCGTAATTATAATCAACAAATGTAACCAAATCTAACCAAAACAGTTGTGCAAAGACAGATAGACTTAAAGGGGCAGTCCAGAAATGTAGTATTGCACTTCCATGATTTTTGGAGACTCATAAGAGATATATATATATAAATAAAAATGAAAACCCATGCAGACTCAGGTAAGCTCCAGAAATGCTCGAGCCTACACTTTCTGTAACGCAACTTGATAGCAGGCTTTCATTAAAAATGTCTCCAAGTCCAAGCCAAGATAAACCTGATGACACCATTTGGTTTATTTTTACAAACGTTTGAATGCTTGCTCAAGAGAAATTGAAGATATTTTACTACCATTTTTATAGTCTGCTAATCTTGAGGGGGTGTCGTGTCCCTTTAAAAATAATCCTGTTTTACACCTTTATTTTTTCATTTGGCTTCAGTTTCCTTTTAATGTAAAAAGGAACAGCTGGATATCAATTCCAAAAAGCTGATTCTGTGTCCTCGTGGAAAACGATCTCGAAGATAACACACTTTTAAAGAATAACAACACGGACGGTTGTTAATGCGAGATGCTTTTATCTTAATACGGTCAGTTAAGATGCGCAGATGTTTATTTTCATGTGTGGTGGAAACAGATCTACACTTTTCGTGATGTACCTTGGGGCTTCCCTTCGTTCTGCTTTTCTGAGTCGCCATCTGCTGACAAATAAACTTTTAGCATCCAAAGGAAATTTAACCGGCACAAGTGATACATGGATGTGTTATGAGAGAAATATCCCGTGGTTCTTTGGCTCTGCACTTTTGCCTCCTGAGCAGATTGGACACCCACAAGTAATTTAAAACTGCAACCTACTACTTGTTGGCTATACGTTCATACGGCTACTCTCACACGTATGGTAACATGAGCTGTATAGTTTCACCGGTGAATGGCACACTTCTCCAGTGTCGAGGGGCGTTGTGTAAAAGGGCACCAGGCTTCATTAACAAAGTATGAGCCTTGGGAACATGTTACTACCAATTGACGTTAGGCGAGTAGGCCGTGCTGGCCCGGTTCTCTAGTTAACACGTCTGCTGCCCTCATAGCTTACGGTTGTAGACACCCTTAAGTGACTTGATGTATTCTGCAGTCCTTGAACATCATGCTCCAGTAGAAACAAAACCACTTAAGCGACGCTTTCCTCAGCAGCAGCAGCATTAGACGTTTCTTAAAGATACAACTGCTCAGTATCTAGCATTTAAACACACATTCAAACAAGTGCATGTGAGGAATTTGTGCCCTGTTTGGCTTCGTTCAGCGATGACAGAGAAAGATTTCAAGATTCTAATGTTTGGCTTGGCCTGACTCCTTTGGCTTAACTGACTGAACAAGCAGTAGACGTACGCAGCAAAGGAAGACAGGGGAAATGTCAAGAGAGATTAACGAAGCGCATTCCACAGAGGTTACCCTTCAAAAGCAAAACGGGGAGAGAGAAAGGGGGCGAGAGAGAGGGAGAGACTGTGTAATATATGAGCACAGAAATGCAAATGTCCTCTTTGTTTTTCAGTATGAAGTGCTGCTGATGTTTGCTTTCTGCTGTGTGATAAAAGAAAGACCATGAACAACATCATACAGGTTGTTTGTTTTCGTTTCATTAATAAATATCCATTTAGCTGTACAGTTTCAAATATGATGTGATTATAACATGTTAGGAGAGATAGAAGCCAATGAAAGTGATGGACAGGTGAACTTTGGGAAGCATAGCAATGAACACATGGCACCAATTCTGTTGGTATGGGCATGTGGTTATTTATTGTGACAGGCCACAGCTGGAACTAACTTCAATGTATTTCCATATTTTGATTAGTCTAGCATTATCATATGAAACTATTTTGGAGAATCTGATTCGTGGATTCTCATGAAAACCGCATTGTGTCTCAAATAATGAAGCATGTGTTGTTTTTCAAATGTAGAAACCATAAGGGCACTCGGAGAGCGTAGACCTCCGCCGAGGGCAATTCCATAAGTGAAAAATAATGCTTGTATCTGACCCGTGGTTCGGATCCACTCCAAAATGTAATGGGTTCTTGCTTGGCTCACGGTTCCACCAAGTTTCATGATAACGGGCCAATAGTTTTTTCGTTATCCTGCCGACAAACAAACAAACTTAACCGGAAAAATAACCTCGTTGTCGGAGGTAATAACAGCTCAGCAAATGTTAAGATAAAGCGGCTGTACTCAATATTGTTATATCTAAAATGGATCTCATGAGTATCTGAGTATGAGGATGTAAAAGGAGTCACTAGTAGTGATCAACCCAAAGAGATTTCATGCAGCGTTGTAGGGTCTTTCAGCTCATTGTTTACTGTTTTGAAGCAGTAAAATTGAGAATAAAACATGTCTAACCTTGTTATCCAGCACAATATCTATATAGAACATTCCAGGACGTTTATATATCTTAAGCACCTTGAAAATTCAAGAATGCATATATCTATTAATATCCATAGAAGGAAACAAGTCTGCAACCCAGGCAGTGTTAACGCTCTGCTCTTTATAAACTGACACACACTTACTTCACACACAAAAATCCCCCCTATGTCTCTACTTTGGTATTATTACTTAATCTTAATCAGTTTTTGGCAGGAGTCATATTGTAAGGCATTAAAGCCCTCAAGTTTAAAATGATATTAGCGATAAGCTTTTGGTAATAAAAACGGTCTATAATTACGATGCAAGTAATGTGAGTATTGAAAGGAAGCAGTGAGCGGCAGGGTCAGCGAAAACTGAGTAAATAAAATTGTCTTTCAACAAGCATCTCTCATCTCTCATGATATTTGTTAAATATAAACGCTCTCATCTCCCCCACTTAAGAACCCAATCCTCAGGCTCTTAAAGGCAAGCGTCACGCTATCCTTGACCCCCGTTGGCCTGGCTCATTCTTCTTCTCTCTCCCCGTTTTAGTTTCCACCTCATGGCTCATCATCTTGCTTCACTATTTTTTTTTTCTCTCTTTAGAAGAAAGTGGAATCTATTAAAGTAGGACAAAGAAATGGTAGGACGAAAAAGTGCTGAGAGTAGGGATTTGCATTAAGTGAAAAGGAAGAAGGAATGGAGACGGCAAGAGACGTTATCCATTTAACAGATACCTGGAAGACAGGGATACAGGCGGCGTAGAGGGAAATGATCTAGGCCAGGGAGGACTGTCGATGAAGCGTGCACGGTAATGATAACGGAGATCTGCACAGACAGCGTGTTCATCACCTGTGCATTACCTTCAGCATTAGCGCCGAGGGTTGAAGGGGCACAGTTGTCCTAGTTGTGACTTAACGGTTTGCTCTCAGCTTTTCCCACCAAGCAGGACAGACAGGCCTGTGATAGAGGAAGACAGAGAGAGGATCTTATAAAGTGGGCTGAAGGAGAAACAGGTCACTTAGGGATATGGATCTAATTTCTGCAAGCTCTTCAAGGTGTTTTTCTAGTTTATTTTATAACCGAAATGTTATTCATGTTTTTATGGGAGAGAAATAGAAACGGTTTCTGAGCATCAAAAACGTTCTTTCAAATGTCGACGCAGACGAACCAAAACTCTCATTTGAGATCTTTTATTGATGTGCTGCCGCGCAACCGACACTAACTGAGGCCCTGACTGGGTATTAAAACGGTGACAATAGGGACTTTTACATCTAAACACGCTTTATAGAACCAATTTATGACTTGATTTATTTAATGCACCATTTGTCACTCAGGGAGAGGGTTATTTCTAAAAAACAAACCCTCCTCCTGTCTTCTGCTAAGTGATGACGAGCCAGACATCAAATCTGGCTTGTAAACATTTCGACATCAAGGTAATACAGTCATGAAAAACTGCGTGCTCTGAAATGTAGTGACCGACTTTCTGATTTACAGTCGAGGGGTGGGATCCATGCCTCAGCACCAACCTAAAGAAGGCTTTTATGCCTGCTGCGTCACAGTCCTGTCTTGGATTGAAGTGCTGAGTGAAGCATTAACATATTGCTGCATGAAAAACAAACCTTAACCAAAATAGAAGTGTTGCCCCCCCCCCACTAGTATGCCATAGTGTGCCAGTCAGGAAAGCAGGGCGCCAAGGCCGGGCCTTGATATCTTAGACCCACTGTTAAGTAGGCTCACGGGACACTTGCTCTGCAGTTGTGGCTTGTTGTCGGTGGTTTGGAGAGACGATAGCTTTAGAAGATGATGTCCTCACTCATTTCTGTGGCTCTGCCCTTTAACATACGCTTTGCTGCGTCGGCAGAACTTCAACTGTAGCCCTAATGAGGGCACAGACCTACGAAATTATTGAAATAGATGGTTGAGATGTGAATGCTGGCAAAGTTGAATTATTATTGTGCAGCTGTGTGCTTTAGTTTGTCTGGCAGACAGAAACTCATGCCTAATCTGCCATCTCATTAGACACCCTTGAGCTTCTAAAGTAACCTAGATCTGGGATCCTGGAACTTTGATGTACTTATCCTATCAAAAGCATTTTTGTCTTGAGGCCGCCCCTTTCAGATTTTTTTAAGCCCAATTATTCCTCATGATCTCTGAAAAATGTACTTATATTTATCCCAGCCTCACTGTTTCTGTAAACCATGCCTCATTTGAATCATACACTATTCCCCTGCTGAAATCCAATATTCACTCTTTTGCCAGAGGCTAACCCTACAGAAATCAAGAAAAGGTGCATAAAGCAAGGTTTCCCTGAGCGGGTATTTGTGAACATGTGTTTATGTTACTGCAACAAACCTGTTCATTTAAAAGTGTATATTTGATGCAGTGTTTTATACTTATAAAGGGGCCTGATTTCTATTTTCAGAAAGGCATTGTTTATCGGCTTGTGTGCTTCCTGATTAGCATTCCTGTAAATATACATAAATATATGTATATATATATATATTTTAAGACATGATGCATAGTATTGTAGATAAATAGAATGATGAGGAAGTGCCCTCAGTTATGTATATACATGATTATTAGTTATTGTCTCCTGAGGATTCAGATAACAAGATGCGGCTCTTTAAACAGTTTACGGAGTCTCAGCTCTGGAAGCTGTGACTATCCAAACACTGTGCTGCTGGTGTTGTATGATATAAAATAATGAGGATGTACAAATTATTTTACATAATTGTTGTTTAATTGCAGCAGCCAAGGGCGATGATGCTGCAGCAGCCCCTGCTGGTAAGTGCCTTCATGACATCTAATCTGAGCCCACAAGCTGTGCTCCAGAAATCCAATTTATTTCTGAGTTACGCATACAGTAATCAGTTATTATACAGTTAAACTACCACAGCTTCTGAAAAACTAATATTTCATTAAAGCCTCTTATAAAGATTGTCTAATAAATTGGTCTTTCTTTCTTTTTTTTTCAGACATGAAGGGTAAGAGAAACATGTTGGGTTCAGTGTTTGTTTGTCTGTGTTCCATAGACGTAACTGTCTGTAGATAATCATCATCATCATCACCATCACCATCATCATCATCATCACCATCATCATCATCATCACCATCATCATCATCATCATCATCATCATTACTGTCATCATCATCCTCATTCACAAAATAATGTGTGTTTCCCCTCATTCAGAGGAGCCAGTGGAGGAGGAGGGTAAGACTTTCAGATGAAACAAACACAGAAGCAGTGAACTTCTGTGGTGATGGCACTGAGTGTGGGGATATGCATGACGCTAGACACACACACACACACACACACACACACACACACACACACACACACACACACACACGCACACACACACACACACACACACTGCTCAGTGTTTCTTCAATATTCTTTTATTAGCGCTTAAAAACATGTTATAAGAGTATTTTGAGCACCAGAGATGCTAATTAAATTGGGTGTTAGGATCAAAATAGAAGGTATTTAATTTATGGGTAAGCGTCACACTGTATGTATGCATATATGTATGCATATATGGGTGTCTGTGTGTGTGTGTGTGTGTGTGTGTATGACTTTTCTTTTCTTTATCTGTTTTAGCTTGGGTATACTGCACATATATACAGTACATGCAAATTAATCTTTCACATTCAAGTGTCTTATTAGCAGTGTTTGCATTTCTACTACAGCCAAGGGCGTTGGCCAATACAACTCTTAGTTACAACAAAGTGCAATTTAAAAAGGTTGCTCATCCCATTGAGACATCGTGTTCTGCACTGGTTGTTTAACCACTTCTTATTTATCACCCTTTCTGTTTGCTTAATAACCAACATGAAAGTGTGCATCAAAGTTAAGAGTGAAAAAGGGATTTAATTTAATTTAAAATCTTTATTTTAGAAGACGAATCACCTGTAAAATGTTGAAATCAAGACGGCAAATCTGAAAATCAACAAATTCAACTAAACTCTGAAAAAAGCTTAGCCTCATTTCCCTGTAATTACGCTGTTCCTTCCAGGAAATTGCCAGGAAATTGCGGTATTAAGGAATTACAAACCCACAGAATAAACCATCTATTTAATTTTGGATCATTTTAAAGCAGGGGTGTCAAACTCATTTAGTTCAGGGGCCACATACGGCCCAATTTGGTTTCAAGTGAGCCGGAACAGTAAATCATATCATAATAACCTATAAATAACGACAACTCCAAATCTTTCCCTTTGTTTTAGTGCAAAAAAGTACATTCTGAAAATGTTCACATACAAAATATTATGAACATTTAGTCACAGGTGTCTGGAACTGAACAATATAGTATTTTACTTTATGATCAAAACAACTTGTCAAGATCTAGAAATTATTTTAAATTTACTGACCACCTGAACGGACACCACGCCGTGCAAACTAAAGTGGGAACTATTAAGGAAGAAGATTGAGTTATCCCCCTGCCTTGTAAATGTATAAAATATATACATAAAAAATACATAAAAGTTGTGTCAGCGCACGAACAACAGGGTTCCACCAAACCAAACTCTTTTGTTCTGAAGCTGCTGACATTATATTGCACAATGTTCAACGTCTTAAATATTTAAATATAAGTATTCATTTTCACAGAACTGTATTCTTCAGGGTGTAAAAGTGTCTGAAACAGCATTTTACATTAAGTCGGCTTACTCACTGTTTCATTTGCTCTTGAAACATGGCGTCTTTTAGCGTCACAAGTGCATCAATATCAGGCATCAAATCCTGAGGAGCAGCCAACTTCAGGATGTCATTTAAGTGCTTGTGTGTGAGCTTTGAACGCAGCTTTGTTTTATTGATACTCATTTAGAGAAAAGGTAGTTAATCCCAAACATGCACAAAACCTTTGCAGCAAGTGCTGTCAATTTGGGGCACCCTGGCAAGAGATACTGATAAAAGGAACTGCAAGCCTATTATTTCAAGTTGGATGTCGACGGGCAGATCAGAAGTCCTGACTGTGAATGGAGAGCGAAAAACTGCAAATTCTGTCTCAAGTTCACCAAAGACCTGAAACCGTTGCTCAGACTACCGCAGCTATACCGTAATCTTGTCTTTTGTACCGATTCATGTCACCATTAACTCCGGTCGCCGTCTTTTAGAGGAGGAAAATGAGCAGTCACCTCTTTGACAGTTGTGTCTCCCACAAAGTCAGCTTCAACTTGAACGCGTGTATGCTGTCATAATACTGTGTGACACTTTTTTTGCAACACTTTTCCCTATGTGTGACACCTCTGTTTTAAAGCATTTAGACGCAGTGATACGTGAGACAATACAGCAGCTCCATTGTCCCTACAGTCAACACCTGACATAGAACGACATTGAAATACTGGCTAGTTTGTTACTGATTTGTTGTTCTCGGGACCTTTGTTTGAGTTTCTCTCTGCGGTCACTTCATGATCGGTTAGTCACTGAGTGTCAATGTGTTTCCCAACCTGCTGTGGGTAGCACAATGATACTGATTTGTATGTGTGAGAAAGAAGTCTGAGATAGATTCAGAATGGCAGATTGTTCCTCTCATTTCACTTCCCTGTGTGCCTGAACATCCTGACCTTTCAAGTCCGATCCATAGTTGAAGTTAATGCATTCAGCTAAATGTGTGAAATAATTGTGTGTGGGTGTAGCAGCCGACAGCAGAGTAGCTACATGATATGTGAGATACATGCATTGTATGTGTAGATCAGGTAGAATCATGTACTGTGCTGCAGAAGAGTGTATATGCATGTTTACACAGATTTCCTCTGCCGGTGGCACGTATTCAGTAATAAGTAATGAGTCCCATGAGAGAGTAAAACATACTTCGTTGTACATTTGTATGTAGGTCTATTTGTGCACAGTTTCAGTTCACCTTGTAGGATTAAATGGCAATTCATATTATGGAGCAACTGCAACATTTGGTACGAGCGAGAACGTTGTACACTTGTTTCTGTGTGTGTGTGTGTGTGTGTGTGTGTGTGTGTGTGTGTGTGTGTGTGTGTGTGTGTGTGTGTGTATTTCAGCGTGTGTGTGCAGTCGCTATCATTGGAGATTAATTATTGCCTACACTTTAAGTGGCTTGGTGAGAGTTTTTTTAAATGTGTATGTGTGTGTGCAGGTGCAATGAGGAGGTAGAGCAGTGAGTTATACTAATTCTGTGATACTGATTTTTGCTTAGTCGCTGTCTTTGAAGGGGAACACTGGCCTACCCCCCAGTTATATCCCAAAATAATCTATAATACATATAATCAAAGTTAAATGAAAAAGCCAAAATAACATTCCACCTGAAAGAACATAGTTTTATCAGCTGACCTTTTGTTTAACCTGCTTATTCACAGCTTATGTCATATTTCAATAAAGCCCGTAACAGCCATTATACTCATCTGTACCCCAAATCCTCTGTGTTTCAAGAGCCTGCTGCCAGCTCTTCCCTACTATCTAGGTAACCCTGAGACATTGGCTCAAAATGACACACAGGGTTGCAGTTTGATCCCCAGCTGCTCCTGTCCACAGGTCAAAGTGTTCTTGGGCAAGTCGCTGAACCCTGAGTCACTTTGCATTGGGGGCTTGGATATAATTTGGATGGGGCCTGACTCGGGGTCCCACATCAAGTATTGGACACTATGAACCGTACTGTAGTCAGTGCAGTCGTCTAAAGATGAGATATAAATGTCTTTATCCGGAGAGAAATTGTGACGCAGCAGTTGCAACAGTACAAAGTAGGAAAAAGTACCAGCAAATATAAAATATCAATAAACAGATATCCAAAATATAAACAAGGTTAGAATCTTAAATTGCTCATATCTCAAGAGTACAGAAACTTTGCAAGGCAGGAAGAAAACTGTAACAAAAGTACAACTTGTATAGATGTTCGATCACTTATTGAACACACTTCAAACGGGCTGCTGTTCCCCTGTTACATTATTGTCACTTTCAGTGGTGGAGATGCAGCCCTCTGTAGTGGGCATGCTCTGTCCTCGCTAAATAGTTGTGTGTGTGTGTGTGTGTGTGTGTGTGTGTGTGTGTGTGTGTGTGTGTGTGTGTGTGTGTGTGTGTATGTGTGCTTATTGTGGCTTTACTCATCTGTTAAATTAAACACATCGATTTATCTCTAAAATGACCAATATAACTCACAGAGCTGTGGCTAAGCATTATTCTGTCATACTTGTGTGTGTTTATGATCTGTCTGCATATGTGTGAAATACTTACACCACAGTATATCATCATTACCACCCATTTGGTCCAGTTCATCTGCTCAACCTCTGCTTCTTCTTCATTAACAGACGCCCAGCCTGCTCTAGGTAAGCATCAGCTTTGTCATCAGTGTGTGTGTGTGTGTGTGTGTGTGTGTGTGTGTGTGAGAGAGAGAGAGAGAGAGAGAGAGAGAGAGAGAGAGAGAGAGAGAGAGAGAGAGAGAGAGAGAGAGAGAGTGTGATCAGTTCCAGCCAGTCAGAAGATATTGAAGTTGTCTCAGTGAATGGGCTCAAAGGTTCAATCCGTCCCCAGAGAAATAAAACTCTAATGTTTATATTTTAGTTGTATTGTATTGTATTGTATTTAGTTGTAGTACTTTGGCATATTTAATGTATCTTAATGTATTCTGTGTATTACTCGTGTGTAATGCTACTCTGAGAGTCGGTCAAAAAACACTGCTAGCTTCACGTGTGTGCTAACACGTGTAGTGCCACAGTAAACACAGATGGAAGCTGTGTTTACTGTGGCACTAATGTTAAACGGGGCCTGTAGTCTGTGTCACGTTAGTTAGTATGTTTGGACCAAGTGGTATTACAAGACTGGACGGAGCGGAGCTAGTCAGTTAGCTAGTCAGTTAGCTAGTCAGTTAGCATAGTAGATATCTCTGCTGCACTATATGTAGACGTCTTTGACGTAAGGTCAACAATGTTAGTTCATTGTTTTAATGCTACAAGTTGTATTTCTGGTATATCTTACACATTGAACCTTTAAACATTGTCTTTAATCGTACACACACACACACACACACACACACACACACACACACACACAC
This sequence comes from Cottoperca gobio, assembly GCF_900634415.1. Classification (NCBI taxonomy): domain Eukaryota; kingdom Metazoa; phylum Chordata; class Actinopteri; order Perciformes; family Bovichtidae; genus Cottoperca; species Cottoperca gobio. The sequence continues at coordinate 6,077,089 of NC_041362.1, read as the reverse complement.
ACACACACACACACACACACACACACACACACACACAACTAACTTCCATTTACCAATTGTTTCTTTTCATTCAGCGAACAATGAGCCTAGGGATGGTAAGCAAGAGACACAAAACACTATATTTCCCAGCCTGCTTGTGCTTCCAGTTTTTTGCGCTTGTTTTGTATCAACCACTGTGTGTGTTATTGGACATGTGTATCTGTTACTGAGTTTGACAGACTGACAGTGTTCCTCCCTGAAGTGTGGGACTATGGTGACGGCCGTCATTGGTGCTTAAGATCAAATGTTTTCACACAGCAGATGGATTCATTATTGCTTATGAACATGATCATTTTTTTGCAGAGATATGGCTGCAACACTTTTTTGGACACTGAGTATAATAATAATCACAATAATATATTTAGTTATCTAGCAAACAAAAGTGACAAAGTGCATCAGAGCAAATAGATAAAGGGACGTAAAAGAAAAAGATGAAAACAATGCAAAGACACAACTTAAAAGCAGCTCAAGTCACAGCAAATTCATCAGATAAACTGTCAGATAAAACAATAAAAGAAAATACAAATATACAACAGACAACAGAGAAGTTTATGACAGCAATAAAAACCAAGTGATTTAAGTAGCTATATTGCTTCCACCAAAGCATCCCAGAAAACATTTGAAAGTGTTTTGATGTGAAATGAACTGATGAGGTCTGGTTTATAAAAAGTGATATATCCTGCCTGTTCTTGTGGGTATATATCGTGTGTGTGTGTGTGTGTGTGTGTGATATTTGGATATACTACAATATGCTACTGCTGAATGATATTACAGTGTAAGACTGCTGGTAACCACACTGGTATTATGTTGTATGCACAACATAAGATTGAAGGAGTTTGAGACACGGTGTGTTTTTTATTCTGTTCTGGTGGAGCGCTGATGATTAATGGATGATATGCTGAATAAGTAATAACTGTGAAATTACACTACTATGCATTCTATGTATAGAAGGATATTTTATGGATGGAAGGGATAGATATGTTTCTATTTTAGTGTAGTAATATCCAGTCTGTGATAGAATATTTGATAACCACGTCTTATACGGGCCCATAAATTCCTAATCATTTCCTAATAATTCTCTTGGAAGGTTCCTAGAAGTAATTATTGAATGCTTTTATTCAGTGTATAGGAGGTGAAGCATGGTTAAAAGAAACCAAGGTTAGCCGTCTGTAGGAGACAGAAAACAAACAAATGTTTCCCATTTTAAAGTCTGATATCTTGTTGACCCATCCATCCACACTAACCTCCTCACAATATCTCTTTTTCACTTTAATGGACACATATGTCATTCCTATCGGGTGGACAGTCTGAAACTATACTAGTCTCCGAGTACCAAGTTCTTTCCAGGAAAGTTTCTAGAAATGATTAGGAAGTTATAAGGAAATACCGGGCCCTTAAAATTTAAGCGTTACTAAATACTTAATAAGGGTTGCTACAAATTGTCTCCATAAACCAAAATATTAATCTGCAGGACGGTTTTAGTCAATTTGTTCCTGCAGGCTTTTGTTCAAAATCCGGAAACTTCCCTTCCCAGAGCCCAAGACCGTGTGTGGAGTTTCACTACGCAACCTTCATCCCAAACACAGCAACTGTAACAGTGCAAGAGTGTAAACATTCAAAAGTGTCCCCTGGGTTGCATTCCACAATCAGCTTTACCCACTTAGCATTCTTACTGAAACCTTTTAAATCATCCTGAACATCTGAACTTGGATCTGTCCTCAGGGGCACTTTTGATTAAAAGATCAAATTAACTGAGCCCATAAAAGCAGAGAGAGAGGGAGAGAGAGGGAGAGAGAGAGAGAGAGAGAGAGAGAGAGAGAGAGAGAGAGAGAGAGAGAGAGAGAGAGAGAGGGAGAAGAAGAGAGAGAGTAGAAGATAGAGAGAGAACAGAGAGAACAGAGCAGATAACCAAAGAAGAAAGAGAGAGAGAGGGAGAGAAGCAGAGAGAGAGAGAGAGAGAGAGAGAGAGAGCAGAGAGTAGAGAGAGACAGAGAGAGAACGAGAGAGAGGGAGAGAGAGAGAGAGACAGAGAGCGAAGAGAGAGAAGAGAGAGAGAGGAGAGAGAGAGAGAGAGAGAGAACATTTATGGAGGCGCATGACCTTATTTTGACACGTGACCCTGTATCCATTCTCTCGTCCAATGGATGTCCACCCAGGGCCCTACAATGTTTCATGCAGATTGTGTACAGTAAACTTTCTTCAACTCAATTTAAGTGTTTTTTGAACTTGATTGTTGAAGACATAACTAATTAACAGTTAAAAAAACAACAGGATTTGTTAATTTAGAGTCAGAGAAAGAAAGATGTGTTTTTTGGAGTGTGAGAGCACGTTGATTTAGATTATAATTGAGCCAATTAACGCTTGTATTTACCAGCACAGCACAGATACTGTACAGACTGACGTGTTTCCCGCTCTCCCTTTCTCCCCCCCCCCCCCCCCCACGGATGCAGAGTTGCCTCCTGATGGTAAGAGAAATGAATACTTTAGAGTCTCTGTAAAGCGTATCAACTGACAAGCAAACACCTTACAGAGGTTACATCAATTCACTTGCAAAAGAAACAAGTGAACGGATAAAAGAGCAGCTCGTTTTTTATCACCTAGATAAGAGTGTACAGCCTCAGCTTATGTTCTGTCAGGGTGGCAGAAGATTGCAGAGAGTCAACCCTAATGTGAAGTCTTCAGAGGTGATCTGAGGAGCTTCTTTATTCCCTGGGGCCAGTTTGTTCCAGGGGGCTCCTTGGTTGCCTGTCATTTATCAGAGGGTCCCAAATGGTTTATGCAGTGTAACAGCAAAGGCATTACCTGCTGAATAGTTTTGCCTCACAGAAAGACTGTTGCTCAGTGTTAGTGCTTAACAACCGTACAAAAGGAATAGATCCCTGAGCTCAGTGGGTGGCATTTAGTGGTTTGAGACTAGAATTATACAAAATGATCAGCGAACAGGCGTTTCACTGTAGAAGCACCACGGTTAAGAAGACTTGCTGATTTAGTGGTTTGCTTGGTCGACTTGTCTCCTGTTGTCGTTTACAATCTGTTTGTTGTCTACGTCTTTGTGCTGCCCAGATCATGATTTCCAGCTTTAATGTGTCCTCTGTGATTGTTCTCTTCACCACCCGTCACAGAACATGTACCAGGGGAGGATTCTCAAATGTCAGAGATGAGCGGCATCTTCGTGGAGATGCCGGAGAGTGTCACAGCAACAAAAGGTCTGGCAAGATGATCGGCCATAAAAAAAAAGCCTGAATTATATCCAGAAAGAAAGGAGTGGCACTCACTTACTGCCAAGGCCTGTTGGAATGCAGACAGCTAATCTATTTGAATTAATTACTGTGTCTCATTCTTGTTCATGGCAGGCAAGGACGTCACGTTTGTGGCTAAAGTTGACTCCTCGAACCTGCTGAGGAAGCCGAACATGAAGTGGCTGAAGGGGAAGTGGCTGGATCTGAGCAGCAAAGCTGGGAAGCACCTGCAGTTCAAAGAGGTCTATGACAGGAACACCAAGGTATGTGCGTTTATACTGTATCTGTTGATATGACCTCTGCACAGTCTTTGTTACGGAGATTATATCACAGTTTGTTACACCATGTCAACGTTGGCTGATTTTGGTCTTTGTCATTGTGAGTAAAGCATTCTGATGTTAACATGCAGGGTTGTTGACTCTTTGTCTTACAAAGTAGTATGTTTTTTTATTTGTGTATAAAACATATTACTTTGTAAGACAAAGAATAATCAGGTTTTATAAACTGTTTCTCGCAAGATCTATTTTATGTCATAGCTGCAGCTTCAAATCTCTATATTCTCTTTCCAACTATTTTGTTTAGTGTGTGTGTGTGTGTGTGTGTGTGTGTGTGTGTGTGTGTGTGTGTGTGTGTGCTAATTTAATTCTGTGTGCTCCTAGTACATCACCCCCCTTTCTCTCTGTCAGATCTACACTTATGAGATGAACATCATCAAAGTCGTGGATGGAGACGCAGGTGGCTACCGCTGCGAGGTCACCTCCAAAGACAAGTGCGACATCTGCACATTCGAAGTCACCGTACAGGGTAAGTTTGGACACAGACAATCTCATTATTGTCATCTTCCATTCAGCGTATCCTCCATTACTACGTTACTGGCTTTGGCAGCCAATAACTCAGTGAGTGCGATGCACATTAGGTCCTATCATTTAGTGGCCTGGCGAGGTCATCAGTCCATTATTCCTTTGCTGATCAAGTCCGCGGTGTAATGGATGAACCTATCCAGGCGCTCACCAGTCTTTCTCCTTCTGTCTGCTTTCAGCTGTACAAGAGGAGCAGCAGGACAACATCTTGGAAGCGTTTAAGCGATCGTGAGTGTCAGTGTCGGCAAGGGTCTTCCCAACATGTCGCCCGTCACACTGTCTCCCATATGCTCCTCTGTAGATTGCTGCCTTTGGGCATCTGTCAGTCTCAACGAGTGTCTCTGCCTGTGTGTTTGTCTATCACGACTTTGTACAAGTCAGTCTGTCTGCCTTTTCTCACTTTCTGTCACGTCTCAATGCGTCTCCCGCCTTGGTGTTTTGCTTCACCTGGAGTCCCTCATGGTTTAGCATCTTATGTATTTCGTCACATGTCTCGGTGACAGTCTCAGAAGGGACTTTTTTTTATTCTTCTCTTTCCCTCACTATCTATTTCTGTCTTTGCCTCTGCTTGTGTGAAGTGTATCTGAGTGTGTATCCTGTGGCTGTGCTTTTTTTTAAATGAGTTTTTCTTTTATTTCAGCTGTTCTGTATACTGTATGTGTCCTGTGTGATCGTAAATCAGCCGACAACTTTGCACTGACACCTTGAGTCTCCCGTATTTGTAATCTGTGTTTAAAAATAAAATTTCCTTCCCTCGTTAGAGCGTGATCAGAAAGGCACAGGTAAGATGAGAAACACAACAGGCAACAAGACAGCATCATAATGTGGTTTAGACAGGATGTCAGTGTGCTTATTTGCAGAATGCTGATATGAAGGAACAAGAGGGCGCGGGTGGGGGGGGTGGGGGAGGTTGGTGTGATAAATGAAAAGTGAAAAGTTGGTTAAAACTCAAATATGTCGCTGGGGAGATAATAAATGAGTGTGTTAAACACCTTGTGTGTGGAGGTCGAGCAGCTCAACCTCTAACAGGTAAGTATGGAGAATCCTGTCTCCTATGGGATCCTCATCTGTGTGTTTCTCTTAACATGTATTACATGTGATCTGACTCTTTAGGATACTCACTCCTGTTCACTTCTTAATGTGTGCTTCATGTCTGAAGTAGCCCGAGCTCTCCATCATATGCCCCGGGCATATCAGGCTCATGTTGTTGCTTAGATGAAGCTGGAAAGTCTTCAAAGGAAAACAGTAAAATATTCTGTGGAATACATACTGTACGCTTGCATTGCAGAGGAACAGCGCTTCTTGCTTTCATATTAAGACACAGTATGTTTAACGGGGAAAAGCATGTCATGACAACGCTACACACAGATGAATGCCAAAATATTCAGCATATCAAGTGGTGATCATGTGTACGCTAAAATTCACTTAAGTTGGTTCCATGGTGGAACGTGAGTGCCCAGATTAATTGCTGCAACACAACGCAAGAAAAAAAAAGCAAAGTAAACAGCGATCACGTTACAAAGTAATGCACTAGGAATGTGTGCGTGCATGTATGGCCACCGCAGTGACTTGCAGGAGGACTTTTTTGACGGACGACCTTGTGTTGCTGGGCAGCTGGACTGATCTCACTCAAATGAATGAGGACGCAGGGCTTTGGTCTTAATGCGGCTTAGGACTAGCGGTCTCTCAGCCTCACATGACTGCACAGCGGATGAGGACATTTTTGCATGTTGACAAATGACTTTGTTATTTGCACTTTAAGGTTTGCATTCCCACACATGACAATCCTTTAGAATCACAGTGTGTTTGTCTATCACTCTCCATAAGCTTCAGTTTGTGTTAGTAACACTCGGAGGAAAAACACTGTTTGCATTTCAGCTTTTGTTTTCATGGTGAGCATCAAGTTACTGCTGCAGCAGCTTTGATGAAGTGTTCCTAATATTAGAGGCTAATGTGAGAGAGATGTGCATTTTGTGCTTTGCTCTCAATGCACATGCTCGCCTCGCACCATGAAAGAGAACTCATTATAGAAATTCCCCAGATCCCCATTTTACATGTAAACTCCAGTCCAATTTACTATACCACCTCAGGCTTGGAAAATACTTGTTTTTACATCAATGAACTGAAGTGTAGATTCTGAAAGAAATGATTTAAACAAACTTAGTGTAACAAACATCCTGCAATGCGTTTCTTCCAGCGTTAGGTATTTGATAGAATCTCTTCAAGGTACATGGCAAACATCGTTTTCATGCTCACTCGACCGTTTGGTGATCACGTGTGCCCTGAGAACGAGAGCGTTACCACCCTGAATGTACTCGCTTACGGGATGGCAAGGACAACATGGATGGATGTTATCCTTGGATAAACCGTTCATCCATAGGGCGAACATGATCACTCGGGAATAGCTTTGAATTTATTGGCATTTATCTTGCTCTCTGATGCGTTCAATGAGCCTCAACAATGCCAGGAGAACTGTTCACAGTGGAAAACAACAAGCACTCGAGCAGTAGACATTTATTGGTGTGTGCCACACACAATACTTGTCACCTTGTTGAGCACAAGAGGGTGACTGATGACTCGAGACCGAGTGAATTCTTTTCATCACTTGGAAATATGCATGTGAGGCGTAATAAAGGGTTTATGCAGTGAAACACAGCCATCGTTTCCCCCTCTGTGAAGTTCTCAACATATAATTCTGCATGAAAATGCCTTTTTTTTGTGTTGAGGGTGTACTTTCATTCCCTGATTAATATGTCTTAGACTTCCTTATAACCTTTACTCACATCTGTGCTTCAGAACTTTTGCAATCAGATCCTTCATTTTCTTGTGCTTCCTGTCATATATAGTATTCAATGTTTGAACAGGATGTATTTTGCTTATAGCTCAGTTATGAGTCTTCTGCTTACATGTGCTTGTGATTTATGTCTGTCGCTTGAATGGAGGGCATGGCGGCGGCTTGTAGTCCTCATCAAACGCTCTGCTCTATGTTCTCACTCATCCTTTGCTTACATCTCTCCGAACACAGGATGAAGAAATGGTAAGCTTTAACTACAGCCACTAATTCATTAGAACTCCACTGTGATCTGTTGTATTTGCTCATGTTGTCTTTGTTGTCTTTATAATTGTCTTGTAATGTGTGTGTGTATTTATAGCTCTGTGTAATGTGGAATAAGAGGAGATGATGTATTTCCTAATGCTCTTTTTTCGCTCCCCACTTTGTTGTAAATAGCTCAGGTTTAGAAACATACAAAGATAATCCTCAAGAAGGGCTTTTCTTTCCATTTCAGTGGAGATGCAGGTGAGGATGCTGGTGACCTAGACTTCAGTGCCCTGCTCAAGAAAAGGTAAGATCATCCACATCAGCAGTAGACATACATAATAATTCAAATAACCCTGAAATGTGGTTCTCTTCCTCAGGGAGAAGAAACACAAGGAGATTGCTCCAGAAGAAGTGGACGTATGGGACATCCTGAAGGAGGCCAAGGCCTGTGACTATGAGAAGATTGCCTTTGAGTATGGCATCACAGACCTGAGAGGCATGCTCACACGGCTGAAGAAGATGAAGAAGAAGGTGGAGCCCAAGAAGAGTGACGGTGAGGAGCGAGGGAAGATAGATTAAAGGTTCCACGAGGCACTAACAAGGGGGGGGAGAGTTATATTGCAGGGACAACAGGTGGAATGTGTGTAAGCTTATGCTTGCTGCTGGTTGGCTGTTAAAGTTGTAGTTGTAATATACTAACTGGATACTTTCTTCTCAGCTTTCCTGAAGAAGCTGGATTCAGCCTACTCAGTGGACAAGGGCAAGCGGATCCAGCTCACAGTGGAACTGGCTGACTCCAACGCTCCAATCAAGTGGCTCAAAAACGGACAGGAAATCAAACCATCAGCCAAGTGAGCAAATTACCAATATTTCGGTGTTGCACTGGACGGTTTATGTACGACATTGTCCTGATGCATTATTTAGAGGTTCAATTTGAGGTTGAAGTGAACAGTTAATCTGTAATATTTAAAATCTGGTGACTTGAGAAAAAGAAAAGCTTTCGCTATAGGCCTACTATATATTACAGATACACGGACACACATGTTTGACCTGTAGGTTGCTATGCTCATTGCTGGTGTGTTGATGTAGCACTCACTGCCATCTTGGTAGTTTGTGCAGCCAGAAAGAAAAACTAGTTTTGAGACGGAGAGATTGGGAGGAGCTGAGAGTGATGGGCTGAGACTCCCATCAATCAAGCAAAATTAAACATGCTCCCAAACCTGCCTCTTTGTAAGCCCTAATGTCCATTTACACCTAAATTAACTGATGGCCTCTTGGGGGCATCGCAACAAGCTGTAAACACAACCTTGACAACCTCATAAAGTTATTAGGGCTAACGCATTGGCAAGCAGTTTCCAATTTCAGACCTGTTAGCTGCTACAATGCACCATTATGTTCACCAGCTAATACATGAGACAATGAAACCTTTCATAGAACTGATTGGAACCTGCAGAGTTGGTTGAGCCCCTTTTCCCGACACACTTCAGAGGTGGTAACATTAATTACGTGGGTTAAACGTAGTTTCATTCACCTCATTGCAGGAGGAGTTTTTCTTGGTAACATCGATCCAATACACATATTTCAAGTGTGTTTCATACCAAGCTGTATTGGTGACTTAACATGGTTACTGAGTGTTGGGTTGTTAGCGATGTAATGTTACTTAAGGACTGTCCAAAGCGACGTTAAGCGCAACTTTAATTAGCAGCTTGTAATTAGCTAGACTTGATTATACAGTTTAGTAGCTGTTTAGGAAACGTATTACACCTTGGCATTGCTCATGGTCTGGAAAACCACTGTGGTGAGTCACAACCGTTGTTTTGATTAAAACATCTTTAGGAAAAACTTTGACTTTATGACTAACAGTAGATATAAATGTAAGTGTTGAGTCTCTTCAGCCTGCTGAGCTCTCCTCAATGTCTCTCGCTCTCCTCTTTGCTCTTTTCTCCTCCTTCAAAGCTTCTTTTGGTGTTTTATTAAAGAGGCTACAGCTGTTGCGAGTGTTTTTTTTTCAATGGCTCCACCATCTGCCATTTTGTGTAGCTTTGTGCTTTTCATTGACAGTATGGATGTCCTCTTCCTGTTTAGATGAAGACAGTCACTATGGGTGAGGGGACTGTCCTCCAGGCTGTGCACTGTGACCATCGAGAGGAATAAAACGTTTTAGGTTAAAGAGCCAATGGGATGACCCAGATCTTTTTTGTTTCATTTCAAACAAACCACTGTTGTGGTTGAGATATAACGCCAAAGCTAAAGCAACTGCTTACATTTAGGTTGATAAAATATGAATATGGTAAAGTTATATATAATTTATCTAAAAGGCAAAGAGCTCTGCTGTTGTATCACTCAATGTTGCAACTAGACAGCATGTCAGATATAATCTCAATCATATAAAGAACGAGTTTAACTGCGAAACATGGATTACTACTAATAAGATAAGAACAGAAGTTGTCTGTTCATATACAAATCCTTTAAGTCACTCAGAGGTTTTCTTTCTTCTGCTATTTGGTGAACAAATGATCTTAAATTGTACACATAAATGTCCAGAAGGAGCTGCATGATACATGAAAATGAAAGAATTGTGTGGATGTGAAGTTAGACAGACCTCTAGTTCTGCTTTAAAAACAACGAACTGTCCACGTCAAGTCCAACGATGTCATAGGAGTGCAATGCTTAATTAGTGAAGTATTCTTCTCTTCTGAAGACCTACGTGTGTCTGAAAGGTACGCACGGCTGCTCCACAGCAGCTAACGGCATTCATTTACTTTAGAAATTCTAATTTAATGCTATTTTCATCATAAACACTGCTTGTCTGCCTCACACGTCTCATCTTTTGCTCAGCCCACAAGTAGATAACCATTAATTCAGTGTTCATATTCGACTTACTGTGAATGGCAGTCGCTACCGTGAGTTATGTGAACACTTCACTACCTTCCATCGCATGTGATGATAAGACCGTTGCATTACTGTAGCCCTTTGATGTGTGTCACCTTGTTTGTAAAGCAACCCAAATGTGTGTGTGTGTGTGTGTGTGTGGGAGCATATACGCTCTGAAGGTCTGTACAAGAATGTGTGTGTTCTTTGTCTCGCTCTAGAACTGTGAGTCACTCTTGTTGTCTTCATCTGCCTCTCTGCATCTGATTGTTGCTGGATCTGCTCAAAGCAGTTATTCATTATTCTCTCTCTCTTTCTTTGTCTCTCTCCCCTCGTTTGTTCTTTATCCTCCTCGTATAATCTTCCCCCATCATCCCTGTGCGTCCAGGTATGTGTTTGAGAGCGTGGGCAACAAGCGGACACTCACTATCAACAAGTGCAACCTGTCTGATGACGCAGCGTATGAGTGCGTGGTCGGGGAGGAGAAGTGCTTCACGGAGGTTTTTGTCAAAGGTACATGAGTCACTGTCTTTGGAGGAATCCTTCTCTCAGCAGGGAGAGGGTTTTTTCTGCTCGGTTTAGCAAATGCTGTCATTTGAGTGTTGAGCGGCTTGACAGCTCTGTTCCCTTCTCGTGTCTGTGTTTGTCATCTGTTTATTTCAATGCTTTTATGCCACACAGTAGCATGCTGCGCTCTGTTGTCTGCTCACTCATTTTTAATGGGTACATGGCGAGTGAAATTCTTATGTTTTGTTTATTGTCATGTATCACTGTTGTCGTGCTCTACATATTAATGTGCTATCATATTTATTGGAGTTTGAGGCACTTTAATTGCTGTTCAATTAAAATATTAAAATGTTATCGTAATATTCTATATAATCAAATGTTATATTTTATACCAAGTGTTTTTTTTATTATTGTCATTATTAATATTAATACGAATAAGAATAAAATCAATGTACTAATATCACTCATTTTCAATAGACAAGCATTATATTATATTTTATTATATTAAAGATGGCATAGTCAGTCTAAATCTGGTGCTTCTATCTCAATGGTCTCTTCTGTGTCCTTTGTGTGTATGTGTGTGTGTGTGTGTGTGTGTGTGTGTGTGTGTGTGTGTGTGTGTGTGTGTGTGTGTGTGTGTGTGTGTGTGCGCATGTGTGTGTGTATGAGAGGATTTAATAGATGTAATTGGGTCTGCTGCTTCTATATTAATCCCATACTTTACTTTATGTGCTCACTGCTGCCCATTCTGCTTTTACATTATCAGAAGCCAAACGAGAGGGTAAGATCTTTACCACAGACACTGCTTCCATGCAGCTCCAGTTTGTGTGTCTGTGTGTGTGTGCACATATTTTTATGGACAAAAACACTCTTTGGGTCCATAAAAACGTCATTCATGTTGCTGTTTGTGAACATCTACATCAGTATCTGTTGTTGCTGATTCATCTTGACATTATTGAAGGCAGTGAGGAATTCAGCAGATGACACCCAGTCAAAACTAGCTGTCACAGTACTTTACAAAATACATAAAGTACTTAGGCAAAAGCTTTGACTTTTGCTGTGTTGTGGTATGAAGTGAATGGCATCAAATGCAACACTCACAAAGCTGTAGAAGCAACAAGGTGTAGATTAATGTAAGAATTGTGTTCTTACATTAACTATTTACTTGATTTTGTCACTTTAAGTAGTGGCTTTGCTTCTAAACGGTAAGTAGTGACTAAGTCTTAATATCCACATTATTTGCATAGATTTGTTTGCCGGGTCGTTTGTAAATTCCGCTTTTATTCTTATTTTTTCTAGTTATGTTTCCTCATAACATTTACCTCCCAGTTGTTTTACGCAAAGAAACCACAAATTACCCTGAAAACATTAAGCTAATTTCTTCAGACTTTCGTGAGGCCCGCAGTCACATTGCACATGTTTCTGTGGTGCTGTGACTGTTCAGACAGTTCACAGAGTTTCCGGGCTCCCCAGCTGAGGTGGAAGAGAATTGAGACGTCCGGAGGGGGACTGGATGCTGACGATGACAAATAGCTGAGGCTAACAGAGCGTCAAGCATCACACCATGTGGTTACACAATGTGACTCCCACCTCAGGAGACTTGAGCTACCTTCCACCTTTACGAGACGCGTGTGTTTGGTGGCATTGATAAGGAGTTCAGGAGTATTGTGTGCTAAAAACAAAAGGGAATTGTCCTGATACAATCCCGTTGATAGACAATAAACAATGATGCTTGATTTGGACTGTATAGGCAGCCTATACTTTAGTGGAAATCAAACTTTGCATGTGATAGAATTTAGCTGGGCTGCAACAAATACCATATTTGTTGTTTTGACATGCCCTGCACAACAACACAAACACTTACTCACTCTACTCAAGTAGTGATACCTTCCAGCTCTGTTTATCCACCACACTTCTTTTCATCCTCCGCTCATGTTCCTGGTCAGTATTACTCTGGTGATTTAGATACAGCGTGTTAATGACTCAGTATCACTCTGCTGTTTCGACGTTTGACTCAAAGCCTTGTTTGTCTTCAGAGCCTCCAATCACCATCACCAAGCTGCTGGATGACGTTCACACCGTGGTGGGTGAGAAGGTGGAGTTTGAGGTGGAAGTATCCGAGGAAGGAGCCAACGTCAAATGGTCAGCCAGCGAATCAACTCATTAGGGAATGCATTATCGTTTAATAATCTGTGGTCGGAATATTACCCAGATTAACTGGAAAAGTGTCTTCACTAAATAAGCATTTTTTTCTGAGCAGGACTTGATAATAAAAAACTAAATATTATCAATATGATGAACTTACTTTGTACATTACTTATAACTTTTTATTGTAATACTCCATCAGAAGTTATTCTACAGTTGCTGTGCAGTTGCAGCACCTTAAACCCAAAAGTATTATATATCTGACGAAATATGTTTCTTTCAAAATGTGCTAAAGCCTTGTGATCTTGTCATGTAGAACATTGTAGACAAGTCAATCAGCTCTTCCTCCCTCTGCGTGTTGAAGTTTCACTGAAGCATGTGTGTGTGTGTGTGTGTGTGTTTCTTCTTCTCAGGATGAGAGATGGAGTCGAGCTGAACAGAGAAACTGCAGGTTCAAAGTACAGGTTTAAAAAGGACGGGAAGAAGCACATTTTGATCATAAATGAAGCAACTCAGGAGGATATTGGAATGTATTACGTGTACACCAACGGCGGAGAGTCGAAGGCAGAACTGGAGGTTGAAGGTACAGTTTCCTCTGTTGAAGTCATTACAAAAACAATACAGTCCTCTTATACATCTACAGCTGGGCAATATATGGACAGTATATCGATATGGTGATATGAGACGAGACATCGTCTTAGATATTACATATTGTAACATGATGTTGTATTTTCCAGGTTTTAAAGGCTCCATTACAGTAAAGTGATATCATTTTATAAATGTACCAGACTGTACTAGTTGTTCTACTATTTGCTTTACCCACTTAGTCATTATATTCACATTATTGATCAAAAATCTCATTGTGTAAATATGGTCAAGCCTACTATATCGTCACAATATCAATATTTAGGTGTGTGATGTTTGATTTTCTCCATATTGCCTCAGTCCTTACTTCAGTAGGACTGTAGGACTGCAGGACTGCAGTACTTAAGTATTTCAGACTTGGTCGCTCAATTAGGAACTTAAAGAACATTTACACATCAGCACATGTTGATGTTTTCCATCCTGACAAGCATGAAAAGCAGTAAATTAGTCATTACTCATGTCGTAATTAATATTTTAATCTCTTGTATCAGTTCATGTAGTTCATCACATTATTCGTCATGCTAATTTTCTTTAAACATCCAAAATTGATGGTTGGGTACCGTCTTACCCCTCACACACAAGGCTGTCGCAGTCGCTGCATACTCGCAAGCCAGACGAGTCTAAATCTAAATGGTCTAAATGGATTAGAGTGTGAGAAGATGTCTGTCCTTCATCCTCATTGGACACTAAATAGACTTAAGGTGCTCCCCAAGATGAAGAAAAACGTCATTATTGTTGTGTCCCGCAAAAAGTTCTCAAATGAAGGACCTGCTATCCACCAGTATGAGACAATTATACCTTTTCAATTTGTTGTATTAAAGTAATACTCTCGAAGATTTCAGTATATATCAGTATACAGGTATATATTTAATAGATATATATATACTCATCTATGTTGGTGCCTTTGTTTCAGATAAGGAGCTGGAGGTTCTGCAGAACATAGCTGACCTGACGGTGAAGGCTTCTGAACAGGCTGTGTTCAAGTGTGAAGTGTCCGATGAAAAGGCGACGGGGAAATGGTTCAAGGACGGCGTTGAAGTCCAGTCCAGTGATCGCATCAAAATAACACACATCGGAAGGTATTATATCCGACTGCTTCAGGTCCACGTGTGATGTCATGAAGCTGTTTCTGTTTATGTGGAGCTCTCTGTATCTCTCACACACACACACACACACACACACACACACACACACACACACACACACACACACACACACACACACACACACACACACACACACACACACACACACACACAGCTATCACAATAAGCACTGTCTGCCACATGGCTTGGCAAACTATTACCAACGGGTTTTTCTTAGTTATTTGGCCCATTTTTGGATAGGCTGCAATCTGTAAAGCTCTAAACACACACACACTCACGTGCACACACACAGACACACACTCGCGCACATCACACACCCCTAGGGTCTGGGGTTTCTCTCAGTAATCCCTCCATCAGAGCCGCCTATAGCAGGAGATATGCCAAGGCAACAGCGGTCACACAAGGTGAAAGCCATTTAGTTTCTCACTCTGCAAAATTGCCTCATGGAGTATGTTGCTAGGGCAACTGTCTTATGCATAATTGCGGGTCACAACGAGTGTTGTCTCCTTGGTAACATCTGGTAACATGTCCCTAGGATCCACAAGCTGGCGATTGATGACGTGAAGCCTTCGGACGCTGGAGATTATACATTTGTTCCTGATGGCTACGCACTTTCTCTCTCTGCAAAACTCAACTTCCTGGGTGAGAACGACACGCAAACCGAAATATGAAGCGTTTCATGAGCTAACCATATTTGAATAAAACTGATTCATGTATTTTCCCCTCAGAAATCAAGATTGACTATGTTCCCAGACAAGGTAAGTGTGGCGTAAAAGATGTTTATTCAAATCTTACTCATCATCTTGCATGAGAGTATATGCTACATCTATTTGAGGGTGCAGATAAATAGGTCCAATATGATGGAGTTACTTTTCTTTCTTTCTTTCTACTCTACAGCTTTAAGCTTTAACTCTGTAAAACCTGTAGGAAGGCTGCTTCACCAGGCTTATGTTTTATAGAATAAGGTAACATCATATTTTCAGAGGCTGTTAAGTTGTTCTTTAAACTTCTTCTTCCTCAAAATTGAGAGGTCTGCTCAGGAAATACAGCAGTGATGTGTGTTGCCCCTCTTTGAAAAGATAAAGACAAAATATTGAATTGAAGTGCTTGAAGGTCACGACACACGCACACGCACATGCGCACACACACACACACACACACAAACACACACACACACACACACACACACACACACACACACACACACACACACGCAACAAGATTCTAAAATAGAACTGATCAACTGCAACATGCTGACTAGCAGCACAGACTGCTTCAGAGCAAAAGGACCCATATTGGTGTCTTCCCTCGAAACATGTCATGCTTCTCACCTGAACTACCTCTCTCTCCCCTCTCACAATGAAAGATCCTCCCAAAATTCACCTGGACACCAGTGCCACCGGCAATAAGAACACCATAACCGTGGTGGCTGGTAACAAACTTCGCTTTGACGTCGAGATCACAGGAGAGCCGGCGCCCACTGTGTGCTGGATGAAAGGAGCAGAAGTGAGGAAGAATAGAGAGGATTCTCACCATTCACCTCACACACACACACACACACACACACACACACACACACACACACACACACACACACACACACACACACACACACACACACACACGTCAGACACTCTCTTCCTTTGTGCGTCAATCAGAGTATCCAGCCGTTAGTCACTGAACAGCACAAAATGAAGAATGAAACATGAACTAGAGTGGGAAGGTTGAATCACCTGGCACCTGCTGTGCCTTCGTCATGCGACACCATCCTCTTCAACTATCTTTTGTGTTCTGTCCGTCTGTGCCGCCCTGCGTTATAGTTGGTGTCTGAGGGCGAGGGAAGGGTCCGCGTGGAGTTTAATAAAACCGTGAGCAGCTTTGTGATTGAGGGGGCGGAGAAAGGAGATGAGGGCTGCTACTCCATCACCGTGACTAACCCTGCTGGAGAAGACAAGGTCGAACTCTTTGTCAAGATCGTGGGTCAGTGGCTTTTTCTCACTTTTGCTTTCCCCCCCCTCTCATTTCACTTTCTTTTGTTGTTCCTATTCTATTTTCTCCTGATTTCTCCGGCCTTTCTTTGGAACTGAGATTGGTAACAGTCAGAAGAAATCATTGTTGATGCCACCTTTTAAAACCCTATCACATCTGACCTTCATTTTGGCACCACATCAGCAGACAGATAGATATTCACTGAATAGTACCAAATGGCTGGAATGTTATAAACACATATTCAAATATTTACAACACTGCAGCATGTTTTGAGAAACGTGTACTACAGTATACGGTTGACAGTAATGTGAAAGGATGCATGATTTGTCGTAATTGGCCAAATCTCAGCTGCTGCAAATGTACTTATACGACACCTTAATGACAAAGTTACTTGGCAGGGAAGTGGATATGACCAGTGTTATGAAAGACAAATCTAAATAATTTAATCTCATAATCTAATTTAAAATAGAGGCTCGAAGCAAAGCTAAGAATATAAGAGTTGAATACTGTTTGAGTACATTACTCACTGTACTGTACTCATGCCTTCTCCCTTCTCTCCCTTTTTTCCATTTCCAACTGTAACCTGCCTCTGCAGATGTGCCCAACTCTCCTGAGAATGTCAAATGCACATCAGTTGGCGAGGACTATGGCACGATCACATGGGACCCTCCTGCATATGACGGCGGAGTTCCCATTAAAGGTACCCCTAAAACACATGGCAGCTCACATCTGATGTCTCCCTCCCTGAAACAACAGCTGTTTAGAATCCACTCTGTTTATCACATTGCAATGTTTTTGAACTCTTTCCTAAAGAACACTGATTTTTTAATGACTTCACCGTGTTTTGTTCCTCCAGGGTACCTGCTGGAGAGGAAGAAGGTTGGCTCAGACAGATGGACCAAGCTCAACTTTGATGTTTATGAGTCCACCACATATGAGGCTAAGAAGATGATTGAAGGTGTACTTTATGAGATGAGAGTGTTTGCAGTCAACGGCATTGGCATCTCTCAGGCCAGTGAAAACTCCAAGCCCTTCATGCCCATTGGTGCGTTGCCATTGATCATTAGTAGAATGGTTAATTAACAGGGGCTTTTCACACAATGCTCATTTTGAGGCAGCTTAACCTACCTCCCATCCCATTTACACTGGGTATTAACGTATTAATTAGCTCCTGTCTCTCTCAGCCCCCACCAGCGAGCCCATTCGTCTCAGCGTGGATGATGTGACAGACACTACCTGCGCACTCAAGTGGCGTCCTCCGGAGAGAGTCGGAGCGGGTGGCATCGACGGCTACATCATTGAATACTGCACAGAAGGAAGTAAATACATGCAAAATGTGTTGCACCTTTATTATTCAGTTTAACTTTTGGGTTTCCAAGTTGTAAAAAACGCTTACTCATAATCACTAGTGATGGCGAGTGACCTTACGATAGAGTTAAGAGAAAAACGTGGGAGCTCAAATAATCTACTGTAGAAAATATATTTAACACCAACACATTTAATAATTTAAATTTGCCTTAAAATAATGCTGGAGTGGAAGAAGTAATGTTGATGTACATTTGTGATAAACAATTTTCATTCAGCTGTAGTAACGTTGTGATCCATAGTCATGTCATGCAAAGAAGACATGTTGCGTGAGTTTATTTATTGTAAACAGTCTGCTGGTTATGGCATACTTAATCATTCATTTAGTAAGCAGTATGCAGTGCATACAGATTGACTATGTAGTATGCAGTACCTTAGTATGCATTTTAGAACACAGTCTTTGTCTTGTTAGATAGCTAACATCTAGCCATTTAGCTAGCAAGTATGTGGCTGACTAGAATAAAGTCTACTTTACATCTGAGAGGAAGGACCCACTGTTTCCAAACTGACTTTGAATTCTGAACGGTAAATCAGTTATCATTCATGGTAAAGCTTGACAGGCGTAGAAACAGTAACTAAGCAGGGAGGAACTTAACAAATGGTCACCTGATTCCTGATTCTCAACATCCTGAGATCTGTGGATCTAGTTTTCTGATCTGTTCCTTGATGGCTCATTTTCTTCTTCTGCTCCGACTCCTTCCTCAGGTGATCTGTGGGTGCAAGCTAATGAGGAACCATTGGGGAATAACCAGTACAGGGTGAAAGGTCTACAAGTGGGCGAGAAGATGCTGTTCAGAGTGGTGGCTCTCAACATCGCTGGGCGCAGCCCCCCCGCAACTCTCACCCAGGCCGTCACTATCCGAGAGATCATGGGTGAGAGAAGTCTTTTGTTAAAATATCTAATAAATCCACACGATAAAGCTCTAGCCCGGGATTGGTACTCGTCAGTAACTTTGTTCAGCCACTGTTCAAGTACTGCTTGGTGAAAACATGTAATTATCCATCTTACCATCGGGTCTTAGATGTTATAGTATTCATGTAAACCTCATGGATTATTTCTTAACCACATACAGCATCCAAGAAGGAATAATTCCACTGTGTTTGATCATATCTAAATAATACATACGTAAAAGCTGTTCACACTGTATCTCTTACATATGTACAGTCCCCCACAACAGCAACTCAAACTCTACTTATCTTTTCCTTCTTCATCTCTCGTGTCCATCACCCAGAGCAACCAAAGATCCGCCTTCCTCGCCATCTGAGGACCAAACTGATCACCTTAGTGGGTGAGAAGGTGAACATCGTCATCCCCTTCCAGGTTAGTCCGAGTGTAGCCAAGCTCTGGCTTTTCTTTATTTTAGAGTATATACACTAGATCTGCACCAGCCGACAACACAATACAAGGTGCTTAAAGATGACTAGGTTGGTTCCACTTTGACCTTTTACTAAATGGCTATTTATATGGCTATATATATATATATATATATTAAAAGCCTGTTCTGAGAAAGAGGAGGTGGCTACATGATGTTCTCCTGGGAGAAAAGATCCCTCTCAACGCTCTGTGGTTTACCTAGAATAAATACAAATATTTATAATGACAAAGAAAAAGCCCACATTTGAAAACCTTTAGGAGAATGTTTTCCAAGATTGACTTGCATGTTCCCTTGATAAGCCAACGGACAGTTATACAGTGTCGCAGCAGGTTATTCTGCTATTTCACAGATTATTTTACTTTCTTTAATCCCCAAGAAATATATCTAACAGTACTTTATTTCGATTCCCTTTCATTACTCTAACTGCAGGGTAAACCTCGCCCTGTCGTGACCTGGTACAAAGATGGCGTTCTCCTGGAGGACAACACAGTAGGAACTCGTACCAGTGACGTGGACTCCATCCTCTTCATCCGCTCATCTGAGAGAGCCCACTCCGGAAAGTACACACTGTCCGTTCAAGTTGAGAACATGTCGGACAGCGGGGACATAGACATCCAGGTTGTAGGTCAGTACCGTCATGGCGCCAACATTTCTAAATCGCAAACTCCTGTTGCGTGTACTCCCATTAACATTAACACACCATGCGCGGCTCATACTTCACAAGGTACACGGTTAATAACCTGTTTGAAAGAGGATGATGGCTTGAGCCCAAATCTGTGACCTGTCAAAACTTTTTTCAAATTTGATGGTAATTCCTAATTTCATACTCCCAGGGATCTGTGACTCAAAGTAGCGAATCATCAAAGAACTGATTCCTCTCTCTCGTATAATCCTGGCTCCTGCACTGCCACTGTGGCCGCCAGCTCATTCCTCATTTTACAGCTCGTCTCCCCGGGTCAGGGTGTTGGGTGGATTATTTTGTGGGGCTCCGCTGGGATTATTTGCGTGTAGACTGGGATTATGCTTGGATTTTGAGGGCTACTCTGTCACTTCCTCTGATGAGAAGGTTGAGCTAATGAGAGGCTGCATCTCCTCTGATCAGCACCCCCCCCTCAGCTGATCAGTCAGCAGGAGACAGTACACGAAGGATTAACAGGGCAAAAATAGTAGCGCTGCTTGCTGTTTGTACTGTACTCCACAGATGAGAACACGCAGAGCAAGATTAATGACAAATACATTACTATGTTGTACAGTATTTCTGTACTGCGCTTCTGTGTATAGTGCAGGCCACACAGGAAGATCGATGATAAACACACTGCATTCTTCTGCTCTGTAATCCAGGCAGGCAAAGCATACTATTTTTCAGTTTGTCAGTTCTATGTCAACACAGTTTTTCTAGTAATGTATGCATCTCCACCTTGCCTTGAACCTTTTGTCTTTTGCTTTGCTAATCTGTCAATCTTTGCCAAATCTCTACTGCTGCAAATGTTGATTTCGTTCTCTCTGTGGGACTTTCCTGCTCCAGTTTATCTCCCTCTCTCTCTACGCCTAATAGTTTGCTTACATGTCTACCCAGGCAGGGAAGAGAGTTAGTTATCTCAACCAGATATATAACAAAATCCTCCAACTCCATCTCTGTCTCTCTCACAAACCCACCAGAAAAGCCAGGTCCTCCCATTGATGTGCATGTCACAGACGTCTGGGGTTTCAATGCTGGGCTGGATTGGAAGCCGCCCAAAGACGACGGCAACTGCGAGATTATCGGCTACACTATTCAGAAGGCTGACATGAAGACTAAGGTATGCATGGTGGGAGGGAAGTGTATAGGAGAGTACAGAGAGGTTTATATTGGAGGTCTGCAGCTCTTGAGCAACATTGGTAAACAGTAAATGAATTTAAGGTAAAGATCTGCTTGATTAGCACTGACCAATTACAAGGTCAGTCCAAACATCCAACATGTGAACAAATAGATCATTTGTTCAAAGGATTTTGAAGCAGTCCATATAAAGTAATCCTTAACTCTGTGTAGAATTAACATTGATATGTATGTATGTAGATAACGTTATAGAAAGGCACTTAAGTTTTACATTTGAGCCAGAAAACAGCTTTACCTTTATCCAGGACTTTTCTATCTTTAGAGTCAAATCCAAAACGCCCCCTTACATTACTTTTCTGATGTTTTGGTGTCATGATTATCAGCTCAGCACGGCTTGATAGTTTTCTCCATTTTACACTAACAAGAGAACCACAGTAGTCCAGGTGACTGATCGGGAAACAGGCCATGCACAAGGTCTTTTCTTTGCTTACCTAAATTAGCGTGAAGCGGCCTATTGAGATAACAATGAAAAGACAAAAACAGGTTTAAGTTAAAGCTACAATCTGTAACGTAACACATTCATACTATACCAAGTATACCATGTACGCTATGTTGATTTTGCCCCTGAGTGTTAGTGGTATGCAGGGGAGACACGTCTGGCAGGTCCCACCATGTTTTTCTGTTTTGTTGCACAGATTGGCGTTTGAGTAAAAAGCAAAACCAGACTTGTTAACAGGCGCCACCTCCATCATTTCTATTTTCCAGCATCCATAAGCATCCGGTGGTTGTGCCGCTAAGAGATTTGTCACGTAAATGTTAAGCATCACCGTGCTGTCATGGTCATCATGTTGTATGGCTCGACAGGAAGGTGGACCACAAGAACATGGATGCTGGGGATGGGAGTTTCTTCAGCTTATAAAGCTCTCATCCTCGACTATAAGCCTCTTTGAACCTCTGCTTCTCCGCTCTCTGTTTCACTCCCTCTCTCTCTCTCTCTCTCTCTCTCTCTCTCTCTCTCTCTCTCTCTCTGTCTCTCACGTCAGGATTGGTTCACGGTCTATGAGCACAACCGCAGGCCCAACTGCACTGTGTCCGACCTGGTCATGGGGAACGAGTATTCCTTCCGAGTGTTCAGCGAAAACATCTGTGGCCACAGTGACGATCCTGGCATCAGCAAGAACACCGCCACTGTTACCAAAACAGGTAATGCAATCCCTGCAGAGCGCGGCAAGAAACATCTAATGCATACTGAGCTGTTGGCTACACTGTGTTTAGTTAAATCATAATGTCAGCATTATGGTATGTAGGTCACAATACAAAAAGGAGGAAGGCATCTGGAACTGTGATTAATATTACACATGGAGCTATAGGACACCGCAATAACGTTCAGATTCAGTTTTGGCGGCGATTAAAGTTCCAGTCTCGAAGACGTCAGTTTTATTCTCTTTGGCGGCACCTATGGCGCTAAGTGGCAATTACAGATGTGTTTCTGTTTCTCACTTCCCAGAGAGGTCTGCTCGTGGTGTTCCCCGGGGATGTGGCCACTAACATCCAGTTCGTAATTCATCAGTGGGCCATACACTCGTCACCATTATGTAACCTCATAAGTTATATAGATAGTGACTTAACAGACATTTATTTAAATCTTCAACATTATTACTTCAACATATTTCAGAGTAAAATTAATTCACACTGATTATGTTAAACAGAAAGATTATTTAAATATAAAGTGTTAAATAAGATTTAATACTGGCCGCAGATTGTGAAAGCAAAGAGGCTGGGAAATGAACACCCGCCACCAGCCAAATGCTGCTACTGTTGTCGTGTTGTTGCCTTTGCAAACTCTACCAGAACATTTGGCAGCCGACCAGCCAATCTCTGTTGTGTTCCAAGCTCTACTCTGGCCTATAAAACTGTGAGGATTGTTGATTATAGTACCGACCTGACATCATGATGAAACAAAAGTCAGTTTCCTGTCTCGATGATTCAAATGGTAATCTGCAAATTGAAACAATTTGCTAGTTTAGCAGCATGTGGTAATGGATATGAAAGGGAAAACAATCCAGAAGTGGCAGAAAGACACAACAGTTGGCAACTAATGAAGCATTTCAGTCAATGTTTTACACAATCCTTGAACAGATTTGTCTTTAAAGGTGTGACACAAACGAACCAAATTGATTGCTATGGCTTAAATTGAGACGTGACCATCAAAACACGCCACAAATGCTTTCTTCAGTACGCCGTGATTTATTCACTACATTCATCAGGGTGGTGCCTGAGGCTCTTTAGGTGTCCTTCTACAGTATATTGTCCATTGATCCAGTGATGTGACGGATACTCATCAAACATAACAAGTAAACAAAACACCTTTATCGTCAATGTTTTCTTGAAAAAAAAACTATTTAGCATTGGTTACGATAATTTAAGAATATTCTCAATCTTTCATCTTGACCCATCAATGGGTGAAAAGGTTGAATTTCAATTTGTAACACCAGGGAACAAATTCTGCATTCTTCCAACGTCACATACGTCATATAAGGAAACCAGAAACAGCCTCAGACAAATCCCTAATGAAGGCAACACAACTGAAAACGTTTGGTGAATACAGTGCATTCTTCCCCTCGACATGTAACACTTCTCAACCTCTCCAGGTTTGGCCTATAACCGCCCCCCCTTCAAAGACAAGGATGTGAACCATTCCCCAAAGTTTACAGCGCCCCTGGTCAGCAGAAGTGTGGTCGCAGGTTACAGGACAGCCATCAGCTGTGCTGTCCGTGGCTACCCCAAGGTATTTACATCCTAACAGTAAAACTTTTGTTTTTATTTTTCATATATTATTAATCAGCTTGGAAAGCTGCTTCCCTACAGCAATTATTGAATTATTCATCTTCTTCTCCATCTACAGTTAATCTTTCTGTTTCAATATTATAAATGTTGTTAACCTGTATCCACCCCTACCTTCCCGTCTGTGTGTCATTCCTGTGTCCTTGTTGTTGCAAATACTTAGCCCTTAGCTACCAACAACAATGTTGCTCTATATATATATATATATATATATATATATATATATATATATATAACGCCAGTTTCCAGCCTGTGCATCCGGTTTTAGGGTTTTCAAACGCAGAAGATGCAAATATACTCCTATACATCATTGTCCCGTCCCAATGAGAGAATCATTTAGTCCAACAATCTTTTTCCAGTGTTTGTCAATTAAATCTTTGTGTTGAACATACCTGGTCATTATAGCATACATACTTCCTGACTCCTATAGGACAGTCTATACTCAAGACACCTTATCACTTTCACTTTTATGAATAGAAAGCCTGTCTATCAATATGTGGATTTTAATGTGATTATCAAAAATAAAGAAGAAAAAATATATATAAAAGATCAATCTGAAAAAAAAAAAGAATCTGAAACATGTGGGTGTTTTCTAGTTTATAAATATTATCATGTAACCAATGGGTAAAGTAAGAGTAAAATAAAGATTCAAAAAGAGTCTTTCTGTTCAAATACAGGCAATGGGTGGGATACAACATACTGCATATTTGCATATTAGCATAGAAACCTGTGAATTATGTCCCTACTGTATTTTGCAAATGAGCAAACCTTACATTACAACACTGCAGCACCAACCATCCATCATATACTTTACCTGCGTCGCCTCCTGATAGCTTTGCTGCAAAGGTTTGCCACAGATTTCATGCTTTGTGTTTTTAGAGGGAGCGTACAAGTTTTGAGTGTCAAACTGTGAGTGTAGAACAGTCAGAGAGGATTTTGATACCTTTGCAGCAGGAGTGTATTTTTATGTCTGAAGCTAGAACAAGAGGTGGAGCAGGAAGATCTTTGAACACACATTTTTTTTTATCCCTCGGAATCGGCAAAGATTTGTCAATCTGAAATGTTGACCTAATTTCACCTCTCGCTCTCTTCCCTCCTCCCCTTCCAACATTCCTTGCTCTTTTTATACGCTCCCTCCTCCTCCTCCTCCTCCTCCTCCTCCTCCTCTCCTCTCCTCTCCTCTCCTCTCCTCTCCTCTCCTCTCCATCCCGCCCAAATTTGCCTTATCCTCCAACACACTGTTCGTCAGCCAAAGATAGTTTGGATGAAGAACAATATGATCATCGGTGAAGACCCCAAGTTCCTGATGCAGAACAACCAGGGCGTGCTGACTCTGAATATCCGCAGGCCAAGCATGTTTGATGGGGGCAAATACTCCTGCAGGGCCATCAATGATCTCGGGCAAGACGAGGTGGAGTGCAAGCTGGAGATTCGAGGTATGTTGAACTTCACTTCCCATAATACCGTAGTTTCAAATGAGTGAGTGAGAGCTTGGCCTGGGTCAGAACAAGTCTCTCTCTGACAGTCTTCAATAAAGCTCAGCATGACAAATCTCCATCTTCTCAAGCCTTTGACTGATCTCTCCTTGTGAAACTTCAGATGAAATTCTAGCCGCTTGCGCTAAAAATAAATCACCTCATTGTATTTGTCAGTTAAAGTTTCAGAGCCACCAGATGACTCTGAGTTCTGTAGTTTCTTTAAACAGAATGATCTACTGGCCTCTCATGCTGATTTAAATTTCTCTTTTTCTCCCCAGTTGTACAAGAGAAAGGAATGGAGGCGAAGATATGAGCGACAGCACGAAACAGCAGAGGACACAGTCGAACAGGAATAGTAATGGATTATGTATAACGGGATAGTCATGAAAAAATATGATTAGAATAGATCACTGGCGAGGCTCTAAAGCCAATCCCGCGGCCCCCTCCCCCTCCTATCACGGCAGCTATGACGAATGCAACATCAGTAATATGCCATACATTTTTACAGCAAGCTGCCACCTTGTCACATCCTGACTGAGAAGCCACCGAGCAGTGTAGTAGCACTACCCCTCTGTGACCACACACAGATGGATCCTTCTTATCTGTGAAGTGGACCTGTCACTGAACACACTTATAAAACAGCCTTTCATCCATTACGGCTCCCTGTGTGTGTCTGTTTTGTGTCCGAGACGTTTTTATTGGTTGGGATGAATTTATGATTGTGATGCAGCTGTAGCACTGAAACCCCTGCAGTGTGACCGAGTGGCTGCACGCCTCTTCGCTGTAGAGCTAGGAGTGTGATGTGTGAACCGGGGCCCGTCGGCCCTGTGATGGTTGAGTGGAGGGATCACTATTCAGCCAGGCATGGCCGACATCATGGAGCCACCAGGATTAAAGGGGTTCTTATACACAGATATAGACCTGCTGCGTCCTTCAAGCACACACACTCAGAGGGCGCACATGTTGACTCAGAGAATCACTCTTCCTGTCTTCACCCATTCCCTCATTCTCTCATACTACATTCCTCATGGCATGACCTATAGTGGTAGGCCTTTACAGATACATGGCTTACACTCATGTACATGCAAACACAAACACACACTCCGAATCAGGGTCTCATTAGCATCACACACTAGAGACTAATTAATGCACCCATCAACACTGCCCTAATTAGCTCTCCCACGTCATTACTGAGCAAACGAATTACCGCTAATTTACACACCCGCAAAACAAACACAGCACCGTCTCTGCTGGGAGAGTCCACCGCGGCTCGCCTCGCACACCAAATTAAAGCCTCACCGATGTAATGCAACCCAGACAGCCACCGTCCCAAGTGACCTCGTCCTCCTTTACACACACACACCCCTAACTCCACCATCTGACAGAGGAAGACTTGAAATAAGATCAACTTGGAGACGAAAAGCAGAAGTTTAGATTTAACACATAAGATAGTGTGTTTATGGAGTTGCCTGGCTGCAGAATAAATACATCACCCTCCTCTGGAGACGTGAGGGTACTTTACTCTCCAGGCCTGTCCCACCACTGACTGATTTAGGTCCTGGTCTCCTGTCTCTCCAGCAGAGGGGGTAAGAGCACAGTGACAAAGACCACAACTGACCATCATTAGGGTCTGTGGTGTAATGGTGAGTGGCAGGTTATTAAGAACTATCACATTACCAATGCATCTCTGACTCAAGCTCCAAACCTGAGGCTTCCAACTCTTCCGACTCTCAACTCACTTTAAAACATTCTCCACTTCAATAATAAATTGCATTTGCTCTTTTACGTTGCCGCATGTTGATACAAATGAGTTGAAATAGGGTGAGGGCGTAAATGCCCAGATAAAGCAGGGAAAATCTTCCAGATACCTGAAAGTAGGCCACGATTGGTTGCACAGTAGACCTGCAGTGCAGCACAAAGCCTAAATTTTGAACCCTGTCGAGCAGTAAATGACTCTGCAAGTGTGTGTGTGCGTGCGTGCGTGCGTGCGTGCGTGCGTGCGTGCATGTGTGTGGATTATGTGAGGTGTTGATTTAATCGTATTGTCAGTTAACCTGAGACACAGTGTGGTGTGTTACTCTGCTGATTGACACATGAAAGCGCCGCTGAAGATACACCGCATGCTACTTTGCATGGAAGTTTTGGGAAAAAGAGATTCTTTAGAAAAACAGCGTGCAACCTCGATACTCCACCTGAGCTTTACCTTCTGTTCCCTCTCTCAAAAGTGATGTTCAGTTGCTAAGCAATCAAACTAATTGTATCTACTGGCATCATCCGTGAGCCTTACTAAAGTTTCAAAACATGAGAATGTGCAGGTTTGCAATGCTGCGTGTGCCTGACACAGAAAGCTTAAAGTAGTAAGCAGAAAAAAAATAGAGCATTTTGTTTTCCCCTTGTTCCCTGTGACACACCTTACGGCTCTTTAAGTTTGTGATGTCTGAATAAATAATTAATGAGAAAGCATGGCAGCCCAGGAGTAAACTGTGGGCTTCTTACTGCACACTGTATCTGCTTTGCTGTCTTTCCAATATTAGAACAGGCTTGCCTCAGACGAAGACGAGACAAAAGAGACACACAAGACAAACACCGGGCGAGAGGGAGGCAGAATCGGTGGGGTGCAAGCACTGTTATGTCTGTGCGTGTGTGTGTGTGTTCAAGAAAAAGAAAGACAAGAGATAGCACAGACAGAAACAGACCTCCTGAAACAGTAGGATGGAGGGAACTATAATTATGCAACTAATTATACATGAAATCACAGACTTGGAGTGAGAGAGGAAGAGATAGAGAGAGAGAGAGAGAGAGAGGAAGAGCACTGGAGGGAAAGAGCCTGGCAGTGAGTCCCATCCATGTAATTACAGTATAAGAACTAAATGAAACCGAGGGACAACACACACATATCATACAGGACCATCCACCTGTTTCTCTGCACCGAACACAATGTCCATCCACCTCCTTTTAAGCAACATCCTGACTATGTACTGTACCTTTCACCACACTTATGCGCACGTGGACCTTTTGTCTTCATCTTCTGTTGCCATGGCATGCTCTATTGAACATCAGTGTGACTTATACCCTGTGTCATTGTGTTCATTGATTAAAGAGCCCAAACCCTCCCTGAGCTCACAACCCATATAATGAGCACAATGTATCTGGGGGGTGGAGGCGTTAAAGGAGAGCACTGCCCTCACATTTCACAATAATGACAACTTCATGACTGCATGTGGCTGACAGAAACAGACAGCCTTATCTACACTCTGCGATGTTGAGCTTCTGTATGTATGAAGGGAAATCCTCCAAAGTGAGGACATGTTGGCTGGTCACAGGGATTAGTAGATTAGATAAGTACCAGGGACAAAGTCAATGATGCACAGCTCAAGTTCCAAATTAAGTATAGTTGTAAATAATTAATTTAAATACAAAGTGTGTTTTTTTAGATTCCATAGACACTTATAGGTGTACAACAAAAAGCAGAAGCTGTAGCCAAATTAAAAATCACATGAGATGTAAATATTTTCAAGTTAGAACCAAACTGATTTGCAATTTAATAAAAATCTGCTACAAAGAAATTCAATCAGAGTTGTTATAAAAAATTGAATTAGGAATCCATCATTTCTTTTAGTATATCATCCATTTTCCCTCCACTTAACACAGTCCAGGTCACAAGGGAAGCAGGCTAAGTAATTTAGCCTCAATGTCCGTCTCCCCAGCCACGTCCTCCATCTCCTGGTGTTCCCGATGTTTCCCAAGGCATTTCTCTGGCCACATGGGACACATAATCCCTTTAGTGTGTCCTCTATATTATCTGGAGTCTCCACCCATTTGGACATGTCCAGGAAACCTTCCACAGCGAGGCATCCGGACCAGATGTCTGCACCACAGTCAGCTCCTTTAGCAGAGTGGAGGTTCTTTAAGTTTTGATTTATCTGAACTTCTCATGATGTCCCTAAGGCTGTGCCAAGATCCCAAAACAAGGCAACTCATTTAAACCACAATCTTCTTGTTTTCATAACTACTTCTGACCAAAGGTGAGAGTTTGACTGTATCCGTATCAGTTCCCTCTTTATTATGACAGGTGCAATGCCATCCCTACTGATACCACAGCAGCCTCCTGTCATTCCAATTCTCCATCTTACAATCCCTCTCTATCAACACAACCCTGAGACACTAGAACTGCTTTACTCCATCGTTTTGTTTTGGCAGATACTGAAAAAATACCATATTCTTTAGAACATTTCCATTAAACCTGGAGGTGCAATACTAGTATGCCCTTATGGATATTAAAATGGTTATTGGGTGCTGTAGTCATTTAAAGATATCTGCAAAAGATGGGGGACAAAGTCTACAGTCCGCTTTCTAAACAAAAATTAATTCCAGAAATCAGCCAAAGATACTGGGATGCTTCAGCAGGTGCAATGCTGAGGTACCCAAACTGGATGCTGCATGGAAACTAAGACATATTAGTGACAAATCACAACCTTCCCAGCATAAGACCTGCTGGTAACATGTCTGACTATTCTTAGCAAAGTGGGTTTGAGATAAAGCTCCTTCTTCCTCACTGCTCCCCACTCTTTACAGACTGTTCTCAAAGCCATGTCTTATTCAGTATATTGATTGCTCTCATTGTAATGAACATGTCTGCTGAATCAGAAATTGTGTTCAGAATAGATTCATTTCACAAAAAAAGGGTGGAGAAGACTGTGTAAAAGTAAGTGTAACCCTTTGTAGTCTTAGGGTTGCTACGTAGTGGTGAGAAGACGGGTTTAGGGAATAAATATAGCCACAGAAGTGTCTCATAAGTAACGTGTGGGTGCACACATACATGCATATGTGTGTAGGTGTTTAATGTGTTGGCACACAAAAATGAGCCACATATTGTGTATGTAAATCCATCTGCATAGTGTGAAAGGAAAGTGTCTGAAAACAAATCATAAAAACATATGCAACACACTGACAAACTGCACTAAAGAAAAAAGAGCGGTCAAGACAGACACTTAAAAGGATGGCTGCTGCATGGTACAACTACAGCCTAAAAAAGACTCCATATTTAACTCCTGAATGACAGCAAAGTCTCAGTGAAACGATATATTGTGCTTTACAAATCCCCCAGAATAGAAAAGAACGATGGCTAACATAATATAATAAACAACATCTAAGAAAAAGATGTTGCTTGGATGTCATTTCCCTTTCTCTTAAGATATGAGAAAGCCAACGAATGCCTTCAGCCCAGTATCGGTTGTCAACTGTGAGACATGATGCTGGATCTGTAACAGCGACTACGCACTGGCACTATGTCTAATGATTGATCTGCATGGTCATGTAACAGACAAGGACTACAAGGCCATTTGAAATGGCAGATGCAGCCTCGGGTACAAACACTGCTTCATCATGATGTCTACACACACACACACACACACACACACACACACACACACACACACACACACACACACACTCACACACACACACAGCTACATGAGGTAATAGCGTGGTGAGACTTTGTAAATATACTGTGACCCAAGCTGTCTTGATATATAATCACACACTTTGACCCAATCCGTATATCATAGAGTCTTTGTTTTCTGCAATCCAACGTTATCAAGTTGACAGAAAGTAGAAACAATTTAGAAGTAATGGCTGAACAGTTGAAATAAACGGCTGAGAGTATTGGACAATTAAAATACTGTATGAAATAAACAAAAGCGCCTTAATATTGGGTCAAAAGACGGTACCCTCCCTTCACAATGTGCAACGGCAACATTAATTCAGCACCTGTCATCAACGGATAGCAACAAGTAGCAAACAGACTGCCCTCCTAATCTGTAAAAGAATATGAAACTCTTCCAGTGCTGTAGTTCGAAGCTTCATTCATAACGTTGACATTCAAATTCTAAATCGACATTTGAATGTTGCACAGCTTCTTTTCTGTTTAAACCCGGTATTTCTGCAGATAAAGAGCAGGCTACACTAGTGATCCAAACATTTCTAATAACTCCTGAATTCTGAAAATGTTGTCATCGAATGAAACATTCTGCATCAACCCTTGTTTGTTGACGTCAGGCCTTTCAAAAACCAGATTTTCACTGCCGTCAAAAAAATAGTTTTCACTCACAAAAGGAGGCACCACCTGTATTAGCGGGATGGTCCAGCAGCAATCTAACAGCATCATAAATAACATTTATATAACCACAATAACAACACAATGGGGTTCATGTTAAGACTACGTCTCATGAGGCCCGTTACTCACCTATATATTGAATTGTGTTTAACATCATCCAGTTAAAATCAATTCAAATGAACACATTTGGATCGTGACTGGTGGTGTTGATCAAGGGGTATGCTACTTGGTCATATGACAGGGCTGTGGGAGCACATCAGATAAAGAAAGTTGGGAACCACTGCTGTATAACGATTGCACTTAAAAGAAAGGCAAGAAATACTGAGCTTCATGGCACGTTGTCTCACTGTAAACGTTAGAAGGCTTGATGGCCCGTTGGAGCACACTGCAGGACACTTGTGAAACATTTTTCATTTGTTCTTTTCTAGAAAAATAAATGAGCCTTGGACATTTTTGTTATGGGAACGACAGCATTGTCTCCACCGGAAACATCATTTAACTTTCATCATAAGATTTCTCCTTCCCTCGTCCTTTACTTCCCCTTTTGAAGGCAGCTCCAAGACACCACCACACGCATGCAGTCCAAGAAACCGCATGAAAGCTTCACAGTGAGTACTGGAGCTGCTCTGAAGGCAGCAAAGAACTCGTCCTCCTTATTAGCTGCTTGATATTCACATGTTGTTAGGGTGCCTCTGTTATTTTGTCAACCCCCCGAATGTGTTCATTTTGTTCTCTCTGCGTGTGTTTGATCATAATGTCCTCACCTCTGCTGGCTCCTCATCATTAACTCCCAGGAATCCTGCAACTGTTGAAGTTTGCCTTCTCACAGACCGGATCGGTCTGCGCTACGATCCCATTCCCCCAGACAAACACACACTCGCACAAGACTCCCCAGAGAAGAAGAAACTGCCAGTACTACCAACTAATCTCTGCATTTTGGGATTTTTTTTTCTCATAGGCTCCTCTGCAACGGAAAACCCTCGCTGTTGAATTAGATTTGCTTATACGTCCTCACCCATCTTCAAAGGACTCAGATAACTGAATATACCTTTTATTCATTTCATGCCACTATAATTGTTTTTCCCCCCACTGAGCAAATCCTGAGCAAGTCTTTGGGGAATAGACTTGTATATATAGCTGTACTTTCATCTGCATTATGTTTAGTAATAGTATTATTATTTTAGGGTATTGTTTTCGGTATTTTCTTTCGTTCTATTTGTTCTATTCTTTCTGCTGTTTCCGTGGTTTTTGTTTTCTGCTTCCTCTCTGATTTTGGGGACAGCCTTGCGCTTTAGGTGAGAGGGACTCATCTGCTCTCACAGGGTGGAGAAAGAAATGCCTTGAGGTCTTTTCATTAAAACAATTACGCTAATTTCACTTTACTTGCTAAAGAAAAGAAATGGAAATGTTTTATTTTAAGGGATCCAGGGCTGGAAAAATGCAAGCAGAGAAAAAAAAAAAAATTCAAAGGAGAGGTGAGAAAGAAGACAACCTGAACACAACTCGTAGATTGTCCTGATTCAAGCAGAATAGTGAGTAATGCTTTATGTTTCATCGCTTTCTTTGATGAAGACAATAAGGGCAGTTCAACATTAATGAGATGCAGACATTTCTCTCCACTTCCTTCTTTAACATTAAGGATGGAAATGATTTTATCTGTCGGGTGTCGTGTTGAGAGTGATGTTATTAGTTTCACTATGCTTGTATGACCACAGCCTCACAATTAGATCTTTCAGATAAAATCAAAGCCTGCTGTCCCATCAGAGCTGTGGTGAGATATCAATTATTACAGACCGAGCTAAAATAGGATTCAATTTCACAGTTATGGCACTTTTCTTTCCCTTTTTGGCTCACAAGAGAAACAGAAAGCGTTGCTGGGTGGATTTCTGTGTAAATGTTTTCCTCACATCTCTTGTCTTAGTCAACATTGTCACATTCAAAGTCTGCTGTGTTAAAGAAACTACTCTGATATGTATCTCAAAAAATTAAAATAAACAACTTTTAATAGCTCTTGGATGATAAGTCAGACGCAGCTCACTGTTCTCATGGAGTCTAGTCAAGCTGGGACTTCTTATGGTCAAATATTTACTTTTGGAAAAGCTCTAGTGCATTATCCCACACACTGAACCTCAAGCTTTATGGCGTCTTTATTTCTGGCCATGCTCTCCCTGTTTCATCTGAAGAGGGATCTATCAGAGTTGGTAAATGAGGCGGTGAATACTGCATGTTTGACTAGCCAGTCAGTGGTGAAAGCAATTTTAACCCAAAATGGATGTGCTTCATATGCTCCGCTATCGTAAAGTGAGCATTGCCTTTCCCTGGAAAAACATGTTCAGGCTCTCAAACTAATTGGGTGCAGGTTTAGCTTTTAAGATGCTTTTGGCGTATGCATAGATCCAAATGGAAACCAGAGGTAGGTTTTGATCCGTTTCATCTACCCAGAAATGACGTGTCATGATGCATAAGTTCACTTATCACTGTCATGTTTACCTAATTGGTCCACTTTCTGCTAAATGTGGATATATCTGGGACACAGGCTTCTGTCTTCTGTCTTTAAATATGAGATCTTTGCTATCCTACCTATCTTAAACTAATGCAGTCTAATACAACAGACCAGCAGTAAATCCTTCCTTGATGAAAGCTATAATGCTCGGTTACATATCAGTGATGGTTGGCTAAATGACAGAAACACCTCTCTCTATAATGTAATACAGTTCAACAGCACCTTTGGCTACATCCTCCAAACTGAGTGTATATTGTCATCATGAATGTACATTTTGTATTGTCTCACTCACTTGTTTTCTGTGTTCTAGTTAAAAATACAATGAAAACAGCGTCGCACAAATAGGGAACATCTAAGGTGTCTCACTTGATTTAGGCACTAACCTACTGCAGCGTTAAAATCAAAGCAAAATTGTAATTTTTAGTGGAGTCCTTCGTCTGGCTGGATGTGTGTGGAGTCCACCTCAGTAACTGCAGTATTGCCAGGACTAGTCGTGAGAGGGCTGCTGTGACTTGACTCCCAGGCAGCCAGTCAGTTCAGTCTTACTCCGCTTCACATCATCAGGCTGCATCCCGGGGGAGGAGTCAGAAGTTTGACAGACAGGCATGCTGCTGAAACACTTGAAAGGACAAGCTCAAGGTAAGTAGTGGAAGAGGAGAGGAGGCTTAGGCATTAGGCAGAAGGCCATAATCATGTTTGGTTCCTGCAGAGAGTGCACAAGGAGAGGATGCACCATGCATGGACATGCACACACGTGTGTTAAAGTCAATCGGCTGACACAGCAATCAGAGTTCAAATCCATGCATGTGGACGAGGGCACAGAAATGCAGTGATGGCATGCTGGGTTGCAAGTTGACAATGTACTGAATCACACACACACACACACACACACACACACACACACATACTCGTGCAGGTTGACTGCGACAACAATATTGTCCATGCTGAAAAGGAGAAAAGGGAGAAGGTAAAGATAACACGAGGGAGAGAGGGAGAAAAGAGGGAGAGTGAGCGAGCGAGTGCAGCAGTTCTGAAAGCGTTTGGCTCCGTTCAAATAGTTGCCATGGTTTCGAGATGTTTCCATGGAAATGCTAGCTGCCAATAAAATAAATTTGAGGAGGATCTTTGCAGCAGGTTGGCAGGAAGGTGCGCGTGAAGCAGGAAAAGGGGACAACAGAGCGGCAACAGAGGTGGGGGGGAGGGAAGGGGGGAAGGACACCTCACTAGCTTTGCTCACTTACATGGGCGGACGACATAGGGGGGGGGGGGGTCAGGGGGAGAATTTAAGGTAAACAAGGTGAGGTAAGCAAGGTGAGGTAAACACGCAGTGAAAAGCAAAAGAGAATTTCATTCTAAATGGGTTGTCATCGTTAGCATGGCTTCACGGCCACTGATTGACATGTGTGCGAGATGTTTGGTAGATAAAACGAAAGAGAAGAAGAGTGTGTCAGAGAGCGTGTGTGTGAGAATGTGTGTGTCACAAACTCAAACTCAAAACACTTTCCACTAACTCTCTTTCATGGAAGTGGAGCTAGCGAAGTGAGCTGAATGCATTAGCGGGGCGCCGACTCTGACGCACATTTGTTTATGTGTGTACACAAGTATTTAAGATCACAATGTTTCATACTTTAGCTGCTCCTTCAAGGGCTAAACAACGTTCTTAATGTGCGCTCAGCCGGTGAGCAACGTCTGCTCCCCCACCCCCGAGCTCCCCTGCATCTTCTGTCCCCTTTCTTCCTTCCTTCCTTCCTTCCTTGCACCCTTTGTCTCATCCCATCTCTTCCTTCTCTCTCTTGTACTCTGTCTCGCTCTCTCTCTCTCTCTCTCTCTCTCTCTCTCTCTCTCTCTCTCTGAAGGACAGAGGTATTCCCACATTTCTCGGTCGCCATAGCAACGCTGCAGCAAGAAAGAAAGAGAGGCCGCAAGAGGAAGGGGGGGGGTGGTGTGGAGCTGGGGGTGGTTGGGTGTGGGGGGGGGCGAAGCTGGGGATATGTGAACAATGCTAATGCTACTTCACTGATCATCGATTGTGTGTTTCCCCCCTCTCTCTGCACCCCAGCCCCCCAGCACCCAACCCAAACTCCTAACACAACACCCCCCCCCCCCCCCACACCACCACAACCACCACCCTCCTCCATCCCACATTTAGTTCCCTCATTTCATTTGTATCGCCCTCTTTCCATCCTCATTACTCTTGGCTCAGGCCGGCGTCCTTCTCCCTGTGGTTTTAAAACTCAATCTCCAGATAGTGCTGTCATTGTTATCATTATTATTATTGGGTCATTTAGCAGACAACGTTGGTATCCACAGCAACCCGGAGAAGTGGCACCAGTTCCTTGGTGAATACCAATATAGACAAGCATCCATCAATATCCCAGTGACTCATTATCAGTCTAATGGTGAGGCCGCTGCTGTCATGGCGGACTATAAATAATGTCGTCTCATTAGGCATCACTGCTGCCGCCACTGGTCCATGCGTAAACAGGTCCAGTGAGTGCGGTGCGGGTGTAGAGGTTGTGTGCCGCTGCATGGTCAACGACGCTTGCATGTGTATAAGAAAGTGCACTCAACTGCAGTTTGGCACAAACATTTCTAAAGTCTGGTGCCTTAGCACACAGTTGTGGCGAAGGCAGGCGGCTGCATCAGAGCCTGACTGAGGGGGTTGACTCAATAAACCAGGTAGTGGAGTAAATAAGGCTCTCGCACTCCCTCGCATAGGTGTGCACGACTGCAGGCTCTGCCCCCGTGTCTGCTGTCTGTATCCCTATCTGTTGTTCACACTCGCAATCCGACACACACACACAAACACACATACCCACACACACACAAACGCACACAGGCAACCCTGCAGGACCGCAGTGGCTGCTGCCTGTCAGTACTCCTCTGTAGCTAATCGATGGATTGAAGACGCTGATGAGACTGAGAGAGAGAGAGAAAGAGAGAGAGAGAGAGAGAGAGAGAGAGAGAGAGAGATTCACCTCAACCATTGCCTCCTTGCCTCAAGTCATTACCGCAACTACTTGAATCGTTTAGCGCTGCAGCATAGGGGTGGAAGGGAGTGGTGGCAGCAGTGACCATGTGCACGAGCGAAGGTTGCACGCCGCATAGTACACGGATCCTAAAAGGTACTACAAGTGCTCGGTGTGCACCATCAAGCCAGTCAATTCACCTTGGGGAAACATACACAGCATCTTTATGTTAGCAGGAGACACAGAGGGAAGAGTAAAAGCAAGTTGCGGTTGAGAGTGGGAGGGGTGAGCTGACTCTATTCTATACAAGCAGCTTCTGTTTGCATGTCAATCATCTCCGATGTGTTAGAAACCTGAGAGGATTCAGGATTCTGCAGGGTTGCGCAACAAGACATTGCATGTTGATTGCCTGTCTGCTGGATGGTAATGCATTCATAATCGCATCGTGTTTGTTTGTACAGATTGTTTCCCGGTTGTTCTGCTCTAGTCTGGAATGTTGAATATCAGAGATAATTATCTCAGATAGCAGGCTTCAATCCGGCAGGCTGAAGCGCTCTCATCTCCTTTTTAGAGTCCTGTCGGATGTCAGGATTTGAGGAGCTCTATGGAAATGGATGCATGGACGTGAGCCCATCGCTAGGTCCAGACTGGAGCCTGTGATAGCGTCATATCACAAGTCAACACACCGCACACACTGTGCAGCACAGAGAATGCTCTGGCACCTCCTTAAAGAGCCGTTTTTACTGCACAAACACTCACACACATTGGCTCGTGGGCTAGTGTTACGTTGATGCCTCCACCGGTGTCTGACAGAACAATATGCTTGCTCTCAGGGAAAAAAAAGACATCTCTTCATGGATAGCTGTGCATGAAATAGTGTCCCTCGGTAAATCCTTGTTATAAATTACATCTTGCGTTGTTTGCTGGGGTTTTTTGACCTTCTCCTGGGATGACATATTC
Organism: Cottoperca gobio; assembly: GCF_900634415.1. NCBI lineage: Eukaryota > Metazoa > Chordata > Actinopteri > Perciformes > Bovichtidae > Cottoperca > Cottoperca gobio. Next base: position 6,039,222 of record NC_041362.1, on the reverse strand, counting down.
TCTGCTCTGTCTAACTGCAAAACTGCTGGAGTCATACCTGCCCATGTATGTGAGCCACACGCGGCCCAAAGTGTTTAGATTTTTCATTATGTTACAGAATGGTGCATTTAACAGTGCTGTAAAATGTGTCACAGTCAGGTGGAAAAGCATATCCCCTCTGTGTTGCCCACCAGGAATTGAAATAAACTGCCTTGTTTTGAGCTTGATCAACACGCATTGCCTTGCAAAGCTGACCTGAATCTTGTGATCTCAGTTTTGTCTTGTGAACATTATAGTCCAGAGAATATCCACTAAGAATTAATTATGGCAGCTAAGAGTCTGACAAATCAGCAACCAGTAGCCCTGGATTCTGAGTTTGAACTGAGAAACCAAATAACCTCATCTGAACTCCTGAGAACATGAACACTCTTCTTAAAATAAAGTAGGATTTTACCAACTGTGCATCCTGTGTGTCAACTCAAAGAAAATGATTGAAGGGAATAGTTAAGGTGAAAGTCGCCAACATTTCCTCAATAGCCGTCATGATTTCCACTTTGCAGAATCTATAAAAAAACAAACTTAAGGTTGTTCATGTACTAAAAATGGTTAGTTTTGAGATCTCAATGAATGTCAATCATCTGTTGGTTTGATGAAAGGGTGATCGAATCACCTGCAAAGTCATTTTGATCTTCTCTCACTGATGACAGCCCGTAAACAAGCTAATCGAAATGAAGGATTCGTGATCATTTTAAGTGAAACAAAATCAGTTTTTTTAAGAGCCTAATGGGATGTTGATTCCCCCCCCCCCCTCCCATACACCATGTATCCCTTAATCAGTTAAACATTAATGAAGATTTGCACACAACAGTGACAATTTGTGTCACCTTTCCTCATGCGTGCATGTAACAGCGTGTACACACCACATTGCACATATGTTACATCGTCATGCGTGGGTATGCTGCCTTGATACAGTATGCAGGATGTGTCATAGGTTGTACGTGGCTTCCTGTCTCCTCTCTCTCTGAGTCGCATTACCTCTTCCCTGCAACCTGCTTTCTAATCAATAACTCATCTCTCGATGTCGATTCCCCTCTACCCCCACAGGAAAACAAACGTCCTTCCACAGGACAAACAAAGAGAGGGGAGGATGAGGGGGGCGAAGGAGGGAGGAGAGGTAAAGAGGTAGGCAGATAATTGAGAAAATACAGTAAACCCAATGAAATACCTAAATAGCCTGTTGCGGTGAAGAGGAGGGGAAAGGTGGAGAGGAGGTGGGAGGCGAAAACGAGGAGGAGAGGTGTAAAGAGACAGCGAGGTGGAGGGAGAAGGATTGAAAGGGTAGCTATGGGATGGATGATTAGCCCCTGTCTCCAAGGTTACACTTTACAACTGTATCACTGCAGAACGGGAGAGTGGTGAGAGGGTGGGGGCTGTTGAAGGGTGACATGGACCGTTCATCACACAAGACTGAATTAAAGAAGACAGAGGCACCTTTTTTTCTGGCTCTGACCTTCACATCCAGGACTAATGCCAGCCTTGACCTCCAGACGAAGCACACCTACCAGAGTAACCACGACGCCAACGCAGCATTGAGCGCCAGAGCAGAAAACCAGAGACAAATGGACAGCGAGGAAGAGAGTGACATGCGACAGGCCCCAGAAGGGGAGAAGCAGGGGGAGAAATCACTTAGATTTCAGCCAACTGTAAGAATTGGCCTTTTCATGAGAAGGGGAGGCAGAAAACAGGAAAGTTGTTTGCCGCTCATTAGTAAGCCTCCCCTCCCCCTCATCCTCCTCTTTCTCCTCCTCAAATCCCCATCCCTGTCCTTCTACCAGCTAATTTCCCCCTGACAGTTTCCCCCTGCCTGCCCTCCACCTTCAATCACTATTTTAACCTAACTAGAGCTGAGAGAGAAATAGAGTTGTGATTGAGTTGCATGCTTCAGCCTCACTGTTTTGTCACATATAAATTGCATTGGATTTCATGCAGTCTGTTCCAATCTTAAGTACGTACTTGCTGCTCTACCCTTGAGTCATGTAGATACTAGTGTTGGTGAGGTGAAAATTAGAATTGTTAGGTGGTTTTACATAATCTATTCAGCGCAACCATAAACTGCACCCTGGATAGCATGTATAGGAACGGAGGTGGTGTCTCATCAGCATTTTGAAGTTCCAACACACGACTCCTGTAGAAAGAGCACTTGTATTTTCCACTCACCGATAACCTTCCAGCATGCACTGAAGCTCATGCAGCCATGCAAAGAACATGTCACACTTTTTAAAATATAAGGTAATGCAAATGACATGATGCTCATGCAATTCAAACCTGTACGCTCTAACATGGACTTTGCGCAGAAATCATGCAAAACAGGACGGTGCTTGTTTGCACACCCACACAAAGGCTGGAGGAGTAATACATAATGTGTAACTGGATTACAATAATCTGATTACAGAATTTACTGAATTTTTGGAGAGGAAAAAAAGAAAAGCTACATTTCTAGATTACCAGCTTTAGAAAAAAAAGAATAAATGCTTCCTGGTTTACATGTAAAAGCTGTGGGAAAAGAAGGACAACAGAAGCATGTATGCAGTAGACTCAAACAGTTGTATGCATGGTTTCAAATAGTTGCAGGTAATACATATATATAGACTTGTGTAAGGATAACACATCATGCCTCTTGGATCTGTTTTTGTGTTTTGACTTGATTTTCCATACAGGCAAAGTAACACAAATGACATTTTTAGACCAGAGCAGTTGTTTTAAGTCATTTGTGGCAAACATAAGACACATTTGGGTTTGGATCCTTTGAATCTTAGTTTTCCACACATGAGACCTCTTCCTTTCACTGTGTAAGCCTCACAGTTTAATATTCCAAACATGATTAATTAATTCAAGACTTGAATGTTTTTCAATTCCAGTCAGTCAACTCTTAAGTAAGTCAACTCTCACAGCATTCAAGGCCAAATCAAATCTTATGTGTGCAGCTCTTGCCGAGAGTCATTGATTATGTTTCATTCCAGATTACATTATTGAACAGTTTAAACCTGGGCATTTTTAATATTGTACATTGTCCCAATAAGGACACTGAGCGCGCGCACGCACACACACACACACACACACACACACACACACACACACACACACACACACACACACACACACACACGCACACACACACAGTATATCTTTCTATCATTAGTTGTACTCAGCTGTCAGCAGGTTTGCAGAAAGTTCAGTGATAGGTTTGGAAAGGCACTTCACTAAAATAACATCTAACATCTTCAGAACTCAATGTCTTTGTTGCCGATCGACAGACAACCGCCGGAGCTGTGATGTTAAAATAGTTGAATAATACAATTTATTGCTCAAACGTTACAGGAGAATCACTGTTAAGACAAAGTGAATCCATGTTAACCTACCCCAACAACCCCTATCCCTGCACCCACACACACATATACAGTACACACACACACACACACACACACACACACACACACACACACACACACACACACACACACACACACACACACACACACACACACACACACACACACACACACACACACAGTAAACCAATAATTGTAACCCTGAGTCAGTAGCATTCAGAAGCTGACCTCTTGGCAAACCCTCAGCCAGCACGAGCTAAGTGTTCACCGCAGGCTAAACAACATCCCACAAACAACACAAACACACAAACACACACAAAAACACACTCAGACATGCACCCACATGAACACAAAGACACATGCATACGGGCAGACGTGGGGCGCAGGCGTAGGTCAGCCGCTTGGGTCACGATACACACCCTGCAGCCAGCCGGTCCACAGCCTCAGTGTCAAATCAACTTTAACACACTGACACAATGCCTTCGAAACACTCACACACACTCTGCAACACGGCTGTGGCACACTGAGAAACAACTGATGCTGACTGAAGGAAGAGGAGGCTCTCTGGGAAAACAACAGCAACGACGTGGAAGACAACACACATTAAGAATTCACATAAATTAATTCACACACATACATGTAAGCGAAATGACCTGCAGCTTTTCTGCTGTTGTGCGCCAGTGATTTGGCATACGTGGTTTTAAGTTAATAGATCTACAGTCAAAAATAAGCACCCCAACCTCACTTTGATTTTTGTGAAAAAACGTTATTTTTATTTCATAAATTTCTCAGTATGGCACATGAACAGAGATTGAATGTTCTGAAAAAGATTTGGCACAGAACCTTGTAGCAGAACAAATCCATCCTCCTCCACGCAAACACACACACTCTCTCTCACATACACACACACACACACACACACACACACACACACACACACACACACACACACACACACACACACACACACCCGTGACATGTCTCTCCAGTGTTAATACGTACATTTGTGGTTATAACAGGTTAAAACACAGTCTTAAGAAACAATCACAAGAACAACCATAGTCAATATTGCAGAAGAAAAGCGAAGTGAAACAAAGAAGCAGATGGAGGCCATGTTTAATTGAACAGAGGGAAGGAAATATCAGAAGCCTTGGTTTGTTGTTGGGTTTGTTTTCCATGTTTCCTGAGAGGGGATTGGAGTGGTGAGGGCCCTAACGAGAGCGTGGGAGAGTGTGTACGTGTGTGTGTGTGTGTGTTTGTGTGGATCAAGGGGTTAATACAGAATCACAAGTTGACAACTAGCTGCAGGGGGTGAAAAATTGCAGAAGAAAAATGTGGGATGGGTGAAACAGGAAGCATGAGGTAGAAAGAGAAGAGCGGAGGAGGGGAACAGGAGGGTTAAGGGGATGAGAAGCACAAGAGGAGGAAAGGGGGATAATGTGGGAGACATACTCCCGTGAGCGAGCGAGCATACAAGTGTGTGTGTGTGAGAGTCAGAGAGGGAGGGAGAGGCCGTGACTGAGGCTTTCGCTACATTTCTGAAGGAGAGAGTGAGAAAAAGGCAAAGAAGCAGGAGAAGTCAGCTGTGCTCCTTCTCTGCCTCCCCTGGGTCGAGGACAGAGAGGAGTCATTTCCCCTCCAGCGCTGGCTGACATATAAGCACCACGGCGGCCCTTCCTCCTTCATGTCTTTATCTCTGCCGCACACAGATACACAAACACGGATACCATGCGCACTCGAGTGCACACAAGTACGCATGCAACCCACTCGGACGTATGCATAAATATGCATACTTATACCACTCATGCAACTATTACACACACAGCGTGTAGACCTAGGGCCTCTGTGTGCATGTGACATATTCCATTCATGCACACACATGCAAACACACTCACACATGTAGACTTAAACCTACATAGATATGGAGTGACAGGATTTGTCATCTTTCATTCCTCCTGTCATCCTCGTCTCTTTTCAGTCTATCTCTCCTTTCTCTTTCTCTATTTCTGTCTTGCTTGTCCTCCCTTGTCACTGTATTTTCCCTTGGACTCAGAGGGTGGGGAGGCCTGAGGCGACTGAAGCTGTTGCGTGGTAAGCGGGCTCTACTGCTGGCAGAGCCTGGTAAAGGTGGCACAGCCATGATGGGACACACAGAAAGACTGCAGCTTGAGCACAAGCAAGGCCGCTGCCATGCCTGCTGAATATCGCTCGTAGCCGTTCATCAGGGGTAAAAATATAACTTGTAAGGTTGGTGTCACATAGATTGGGAGCAGAAATGAGAGCAGACATAGATGAGGGTACTAAGGGCCAGATCAGATAAATAAATCAGCACCAATGAGAAAAGCAGCGTGCCTCACTGGCTGACTTGTGGGGGTGGAGACAAAAAAAGGGTAAAGAAAAATCAATATCTCCAGTAAAAGTTTATTTCATATTGATGACTGTTTACAACTGCTTCCTGCTTTTTAAAAACTTCTTTTATCGGGGAGGATGTTGCAGGTCTGATTCAAAACTCAGCTGGGAAGGCTTATCTAGGTCAGGGCTGGTTTCACCTCTCTGAGCCCAGACAACTTCTGACCCTCGCTGTTGATGTCTGGTCTGGGATTGACCTCACGTCCTCCTGGGCCTCTGCCACCTCAGCAGACAGATAAGGGTTAGACTGCTCTATTATCAAGCCACTAGCTTATATCCATATGGCTTTCTCTATCTCCTTGATGCCCTCTATACGGTGCTCCAACCAGACCTGAATTTACACTTCAAAGAGCTGAAATGTACTCTATGGCCCACGCCCAGCTTCAAACAAACATCAGACACAGCAGAGTGTGATTATGATGCTGAGCCAAGGTGCCCATAAACAGTAAATCTGGGAGCCGGGCTTCTGTGGATATGTTCGTGGAAATTTAACTGTGAGCCCGTCCTCTGAGAGGAGCACAGCTGCTGGGTCAGCATATCCTTTAATAGTTACAGATGGTTCAGGACATTTCTATACAAGTCCCAGAGTCTGTGCACATCACAGAACTGAAGGGGAGTTTTCCACAGCGCTTCAGGGCATGAAGTTGCTCCAGAAGAACTTTTCCAAATCTCAACATGAGCCGCAACAACCCAGATTGTTCTCAAAACACAGTTTACCCCACAGAGTTCTGAAAGGGTTTACAGCATAAAGGGCAGTAGAGTTTTCTGGTAAACAAATGTAAAAATGTAATCACTCTGACGACACTGATATCTTCATTTATAAAGCATTCATGGGAAGCTCTGTGTTAAGCAGCGCTCAGGCTTTACTATTCCCATTAATCGGTACTTCACAATTACATGGGCTGTGAGCGTGACCCATTCTACTATTTCAATGACTGTGTGGATTTTTCTCAGTTTTCGTCTGAGCAGCTCACAGGCCCGCTGACCCACAGCTGAGTGACACAGAGGAGATAGTCATCTGGGATGAGACACCACTCATCACTCTCACGTCACAGCCTACACACTGACAAGCCCCCCTCAGACTCCACATAGCTCAAAGCTCGCAAGACGACCAAAACGGACATCTTGTGACCAACGACACAGTTACCAAGGCAACAAGGAAAGAAGCCATGTGCTAATGGCTCGGCCATTCTCAAATTAAGGACACCTTCACAGGATATAAAGCACACACGCGTGAACTGAAGCACAATGGCAACGGTTGAGAGGTTTGTGTTAACCTCCACTGCACTCAGCTGTAAATTGTTTAAGAAAGCCCCACCTCAATCAATTGTTAGTGTTAGTGTGTGTGTGTGTGTGTGTGTGTGTGTGTGTGTGTGTGTGTGTGTGTGTGTGTGTGTGTGTGTGTGTGTGTGTGTGTGTGCATGGTTCTTACATCTGCACATGCTTGTGTGTGTGGTAATGTTTGATAAGTGTCTTCAGGGCAGGGTTTTTACAGTGATGACACAGAGAAATGTCTGTGCACATTTCATCTCAAGCCCCAGTGGAAGCAACATTGCATTGAGGAAAAAAAAAAAATATCATAACAGAATGACCCGGGTATCTAAAAAATGGTGCCATCAAATCGGCCTTAGACCAGCATGATGGGGATGACACCAGCCCCTGAATGCCAAACATCCCACAGCAGAGGCACAGTGAATAGTGAGACAGCACTGCTGCTGGGTGGATGAGGGTGGGGGGGGGGGGGGGGGGTGACACAGTGGCACACAAAACCCTGTTGCACTTAACAGAATCACAGCAGCCATCATGTGAGGAGACAAGCTACAACGTTTGGCTCGGGTCTCACGCTCTTGATGGCTGTGTGAAAAATAGTAGCAATAAGGATGCATATAAATTATAGCGGTTTGGTGCTCTTCGACGGGAGCCTATGCACATGCATCATTGACACCATGTGTATCAATAATGCATTGAGCTCTGCTGTTGCTTCACTGCTATTTTTTAAAGGGGGGTGACAGAAAAGAAATTAAGCAATGTGGAGCTCACACAGAGCTTGCAGCGCTGAGGTTAACATGTGTGCGACATTGCCCTCAGGCACTGGAGCACGTGTGGCCACAATGAGCAGCACACCGAACCTGGATCACACTCATATCCATGCTACCAAAAACCTCACGCACCATAAGAGAACAGCAGCATATCCTTTCATGTGCATCGTTACGATTATGACTAAAAGTCACATAACTGTCAAGACGATTAAGCATAATACAGCTACTGAAAATGCACATTAAAAATCACTTAAGCTTGACCAACAGGTGTTACTCGCGTACATAGCCAGGGCAAAACAATAAAAAACAAATGGCACAATTCAAAATTGCTCACCTTTATTAGCTAGCTTAGGATGTGTGGTAAACAGAAGCTGCCACTAGCCTTGACCCTTGAACCACAATTTGTTGTGGAAGATTGACAAAGAGCTAAAAGAGGCTGGGGATGTTGAAATGAGAGGTTGGCCTGATTGAAAAGACCTTTTATCAGTTATCCCAATATGCAGAGAGAGAGAAAGAGAGAGAAAGAGAGAGAGAGAGAGAGAGAAAATGGGGAAGCTGCTTAAGCAAAGAAAAGAAAATCCTGTTTTTACTTTAAGTGTCAGTGAGAGGATCATAAAAGTAGCCTGAAGCAGAGGGAGACAGACAGAGCTGGTTTGAACTGGGGATTTAAAATGGAGGTCTGACCGCCCCTCCTCCCTCTTCCCCTCCTTACACAACCTAGCTAGCGTAAGTGCACCTGAACACGCACACACACGTGCACACACACACACACACACACACACACACACTGAGCAATATTGCATCAACAATGGTGTAACACCTTTTGCCATAAACAATGTACTGCTTCAAATGTCCTGATTTCTTTGCCTTATACAACAAGCATTTTATAATCTACACACGCGAAAAACACACAAGCATACACATGCACAAGCATACACACAGACACCCACACCCACACACACACGCACACACACAAACACACCCATATTCTGGTGTTTTTCACCTATTCCCTGAATGGGTGAACGAGCGGGTCCCTTCCTGCACAGTAAACACAGCATTGCCATTAGAGTGTTGGGAGTGTGTTCAGTGCTCTGTGACTCAGACACTGCAGCACTGTGACTGTGTGTCTCAGGCTCAACCGTTGCTCTCTCTACCACCGAGCCTCAATAACATGGCCTCTGGTTTGTGCCACTTCATAGGAGCTATAGGGGCTACACAATGCTTTCCAAAGTGATGGGCTACTACGGGCGATAGGCAGGGCACACAGTATCTGAGGAATTAGGGGTAAATAGCTTTTGTAACAGTCCTTGCTTTCAGCCACTGATATACACAAAACTGACACACACATCAGAATGCCCACATGATCATTTCTCTGTTATTTGCACACACAGAGGCAGATGAATATGTATATAACTTGTGAGGGGAATATGAACCCCTTGTGCTGGGAAAGGAATATGTTAATGACTGATGCAGGGTATGAGTGTTAATCACAAGTGTAGGGTGCATAAATGCGTTTAGCAATGGTGTGGGGCCTATGCAAATTAAATGCATAGGGGATAGTGGCATGTAAATTGCATGATTCACTGACAGAAAGTCAGTGAAGTAAGAAATATAGTTGCTGGTGTGAACAAATCAAATACATTATTGAGAAAACAAGGGAAAGATCTTTGAGATGGATGTATACGCACACATGGATAGAATTCTATACTGTCTGCTCCTGTCTGTTTAGCATTCGAAACCAAAATCAAGACGCTGTGATAAGGGCTGTCGCAGCAGCAACAGTTGCCAGGGAAACCTGATGGCAGGATGCTGAGGGTTGGGGGGTTGGGGGGGAGGTGGAAGGGGTGTGTTATGCGAGGACATGGGGTACAATGCTCAGGTTGATTTGCTACCATTGAAGGAACACTGGCCGGCTCGTCGAGATATGGCACCTAAAAGGAACGCGACTGACAAGGGGCGATGGGGTGCCTTACGAGGCGCCGATGTTAACGGGGTTTGGCGCATTTCTCTGAGTGTGTAGTCATGGCAACGAGGTGTTGACATAGCGCAATCGCACTCTGAACACTGTGATGGCGATGACATTCAGGAAAGCGCAGAGCGAGTGTGATTGAGCTTGTAAACCAGAGCAGGTCCTTTCCTGTCCCCCTGTGCAGAAAAAGAGGACCCAGTGCTGACCATTTCACATTCGCTATGTCTCATCTCAAGCAGAGCCAAAGGGATACAAACAGTGATACTACAATTAAAGTTGATTTGAACAAAATGGAAAGGAAAACAAAAAAAAGCCACCAAATTTCACAGACTTCAACTGCCATTTTATGTGCCAGGTTTTTTTAATTTTCAAAGTGACCTCTGCTAACAGAACATCTCTCATAATTATAACCAGTGTAATTAGCTAATTATAATAACAATAACAATATTACAATAAAGATATCACTTGATTTAAAAAAACAGAAAATAATCAAACTAGATAAAAACCCAAAATGAAAAACACTTATCATAATAATTTTGTTTTTTTTAAAAGAGATCTATAAGGTTCTATATTTTTTCATTTAATTGTCCTTTTTCTTTAGAAAAAAATTCTCCCACCACTGTATACTGTACTGTATGTCACCTCCACCTTCTCACTGAACGAGCTTAGCTTACCTTTAAAAATGCTTGGCAATGCCCGTCGTCCATTAAGCTCCCTGCTGCCATGAAATCCACTCATACACGATAACACTGAGATACAGTTGTGAAATAATCCCCTGCAAAGGAGCAGTCTTCATCAAAGGTTCATGTCCTGTCTTTAATGCATGGTAACATGAGGGGTCCTGACTGCTTTAGAAATCAGAGCAGACGAGTCAATGAGTGCTAGACTGAGGAAGCCATTTTGAGGGCCAGGTTATTTCCTGCTGTTGCATGTGGAGTTCACTTAGTAGCACGCTGAGTCCATCCCACTTCCATTCATTAGCCGGAGTCCAACAGGATACATTGATGGAAACAACTTCAGTGTCATATACAAATGAAAAAAAAAGTACTTCTCAGCTATTTGTAGGCACAAATAGTAATAATAATAGTCATATGAATGATAATAATGATAACATGTTAACTAATTAATGTTTCATATCTTCATTGCGATACATTATATGTTGAAACCGAATGTTGAGGGCATGCTAAACTAGCATGTGCAAAGTTTAAGCAGGTACAGCAAAATATTGTTGATCATTAAATGTGTTCATCATAAAATAACCTTTATGCCAAATAAAGCTAAAGCTTGTTATCATTATTACCATTATGATCATTATTATTAATCCTATAGCTACACTGTATACCAAATGATGGAGAGCTGTAGTTGTATTTCATATTTTTCGCAGTAGAGCGTAAAGATCTCCCTTCTCCAATGACCCTGTTTATGTGAATGCGACAGGAGAGGGAAAACACTTTGTGTGGCTACAAAAAAAGTCGAGACCAAAATAAATTCACTCAGACACTTTGCCAGGTTTTTGTTTTAGCTCCCTCTCAACGGTTGCCACTCTCCTACACGTGTCCTTATGCAGCACAGTCGGAGCGGCCATCTTGTTCCACGTTTGGAAAAGTTGTAAGGGAGGGCTACTACAACAGCTGTGTGTACTTCTTTTTTTAAATATATTTTTCAGACGTTGTAGTTTTTCCAGTCAGAAGCTTGATAAAGATTCTTTATAATTTATTTCTTTGAATGAAAATATATTTATGGTATATATAATATGTACTTTCAGTCATTTTTTTTTTTTTATCTCTCATTGTCCTTTATGCCATGATATTTTTCATCTCCCATGAGAAAACACTTTTCTCGTCCTTCAAAGAAGACATTAGTCAGTAAGGTGTAAAAGGGAAAAAAGTGAAAAAAGTGAGAGTGAAACCACCCTGAAAAAACAATAGTTGTTGTTCTGTCTCCCTGTGAAGTACTAGACTGATACGTGTGTCCTGGACATAATCGCTGCAATCCTCTAATTTTGCTTTCTCGGTTTTGTTTTAGTGCTTCCTGGAAACCTGGGACCCTACCGCTCACCCAAACCATTGTTTGTTATTCAGTGTCTCTGCCAAACACTAATCTGACAACATGTTCAATGGCCAATATTATGTCTCCTTCCAAATATATACACTGAATGTGTCTGAAAATATACGAAACAATCTGTTGAAAACCTAGAGAGGCTCATTGAATGTGTATTATTCATAGCTTTCCACTGTGATTGTGGACGGAAATGAAAATAGTTGGCTTGATCTTGGACTTTTGCAAAGACAGGCTGCACAAGAAACTGAATGATTCTGATGTTTGTGGTTTACATTGTATATGTTTGTGTCTGATTTAGTTAAAAAAAGTATGTGCGGATGCTATTGGTGGGACTAGTGTTGATCAGATATCGTACTCTGTCTCCTTCAGTCTTCCTGTCTGCTTCTCTCTGTCAACAGATTGACAACACAAAGCAGTGACTATGTGAAATATAATCTTCTCTGGAATCTGTCCATGATGACAGTAGGCTACAATCAATCTCATATACTTGGTCTCACAGGCTCATTCTGTCTCACTGTCTCTACCAGCATCTCTTCTTTCTTACCTCTTACTTCCATTCTCACTTTTAATCAAATTTGAGTCTCTTGCACATTTTCCTTGGAGCTGCTCTTAAAAAGCAGAGGCTCATTCTGGCTTTTCCCCATAAGGCCTTTCAGAGAACTGTGGAGGCCCAACTGGGGCAGGGGCATAGGGGAGGGCAGGGTGACCACCTGTGGATGTTCCTCCACTGGTTGGAACCTGGGAACAGGATATGGACGTGTTCTGAGACTGGGAGCACGGCGAGGGGTTGTTGTTGTTGTTGAGTCCCACGCCTGTGCCCATGCCCAGGCTCATCATGTTGTTGTTGAAGTGATGGGTTTTGTAGTAGTGGTTGAGATGCTCCGATCGGGCCAGGTTTGGCAGGTTGACTATCTCTGGGTGGTGCAGCCTGAGGCTCTGGCCCCCTCCAATTCCACTGCTTCCGCTCTGCGTCACCGTGGAGCCTCCTGAGATGCCGCTGCCCCGACCGCTGGCCCCGGCCCCCAGCTCATCCTCCACATTGATGATCTCGATAGCGCGAGCAGGGCCATGGTGTTTATGCAGCTGATGCTGCTTTCTCAGCTTGTAGAATACCACCAACATCACCGCTGCCATGAAGGTAATGGCTACGAAGCAGCCAATTATGATCTTGGTGGTCTTCATCACATCGTCCAGGCCTGAGAAGCCTGGCTCAGTGATGGGCACAGTGAACGTGGGTCGGGTGGCCCGAGGGGAGGAAGAAGACCAGCCGGCTGACAGAGAGGAGGCTGTGGTAGGAACACCATCTGGCCACAGGTGGCCCGAGGGCGTGGGGCCAGGGTGAACACGGATATATGTCTCATTGGTGGCTACTAATGCAGAGTCTTCATCTCCTGGGGTCTCCACTGTTTCCACTGTGACTGTTGTAAAGTAGGTGTAGTTGACACTGGCATCAGCAGCGGTGACATTGAGGACAGCAGTTGCCGTGGTATTGCCAGCAGCATTGGTGACCATGCAGGTGTACTGGCCCGTGTCACGCAGGGTGACATTCGTGAAGTTCAGTGTGCCATCATGCAGGACGGATATCCGCACCCGGTAAGAGCCATGGGTCATTAGAGTGCCATTAGGGGTGATCCAGTTGACAGATGTTGTGGAGGTGCTTGTGCGACACTTGAGCTCAGCAGCCATACCCTCTGTGACATTGAGGTCTGTAGGTGGCTCCACAATGACTGGTGCATAGCAGGTGAAGTGGCTCTGGTCAAGCTCTCCAATGTACTTGCCTTTTAAGAATGGGGGAGCATGGCAGCGCGCACAGCAGGTGGTGTTGCTGGGCACCGTCTCTTTCAACCACCAACTAAGCCAAAGGACGTCACAGTTGCAGATCCAGGGGTTATGGTTAAGGTGTACCCTCTCCAGCTGGTGAAGGGGCGTGAAGAGGTCATGAGGCAAGGAGTGCAGGGAGTTATGGGACAGGTTTAGCTCTTCCAGGCTTTTTAGGTCATCAAAGGCGTTGCGCTCAATGACGGACACCTGTGAGTGCATAAGCCACAGCTTGCGGAGGGACACCAGGCCCTGGAAGGAACCTGGTCGGATAATCTCCAGTCGGTTTCCTGACAGCTCCAGCTCCTCCAAACGCACGAGGGCTGTCAGTTTGGGAATGTCCTTTAGCCCACACATGCCCAGGTTAAGGTAGCGTAGATTGATGAGGCCAACAAAGGCTGCGTCAGAGATGAAATCCAACTTCTTGAGCTCACCGAGGTCCAGGCGCCTAAGCGAGGGCACACGGTGGAAGGCATAGCCTGGTAGAGTTTCAATGGGGTTGTTGCGCAGCCACAGCTCCCGCAGCTTGCTGAGGTACTCAAAGGCATGTGATGGCACCAGTGTGAGGCGGTTGTCGAAGAGCTCCAGTGTGTTGAGGTTGGGGAGGCCATTGAATGCTCCGACTTCAATCTGACGGATCTGATTCTTAGAGAGCTGGAGAATCTCAAGGTGCCTCAAGTGCTTGAAAGTGTCTGACTTGATAACCTGGAGGGACAGATAATAATGAAGTTAATATACAGCATGTATAATGATTTATGTAGATAACAAACATATGTTTAAGTGTTTGTTTGTGTGGTTACATTTGACAAAGGAAGGTTTTGGATAAAGTAAAAAAGTGGACCATAAATTGTGAACATTCTGAAGTTGACTCTTTGCTGTTTTAATGACAAACTAAATACTCTAATACTGATACATCATTTATTCATTTTAGATGGTATGGATGAGCAAAACATTACAAAACAAAAAAACAACATTGTCAATTAATGATTCACAGGCACAAATATGGCTAAATGCATGTTTAAATAAATAAACTGTGTACATATGAATAATTCATTGTTCTGCCTATAATGGTAACAGCTGACCTTTCCACCCTAGTGATTATTGCTGCTGCCTGTGGGCTTTCCATTGACTGCAGGGACACCAGCGAGTTAAACATATGCGTCTTACAGCCTGCATTTTGGTTCCAAGGGTCAGCCTGGACTCCATATTGGAGATTCTATGTTATCAATAAAACAATATGCATCAGATGATGGACTGAGAGTTGTACTGTCTCAATAAGCTTTCCCTGAACCGCCTACAAAGGGTCCAGAGTTCAGGATTAATTTTAAAGTTCATGTTATCACATATATAGCCCTGCATGGTGAGGCATCTGAGTACATCTCTGACCTGCTCCATTCTTACATCATCAGGAGGTCACTTAGGTCTTCTGACCAGGGCTTACTGGTAGTCCCCTGAGATTGACTGAAAACAAGAGGTGACCATGCATTTGAAGTTGTGGCTCTGACACTGTAAAAGACTCTGCCTACAGACATTTGATCTGCGGTCTCTGTTGACACCTTCAAAAAGCAGCTAAAGACCCATTTGTTTAAACTGGCCTTGTCTCTCTCCATGCTGTCTAGTGTTTGTAATTCATTAATTATGTGTGTATTTAAGGTTTGTTGTTGCTTAAGATTTATTGTTTGTTTCTTTTACTGTTTTTATGGTCTTATTTTTAATCATGTTTATTCTTGTAAAGCACTTTGTGATATTGTTCTATGAAAGGTGCTATACTAAATTAATTTTATTTACTTACTCACTTGAGAATAACGGCTTTACGCTAAAACCCATATCCCTAACTCTAACCTGCTAACGAGCAGTCTTGTCCCTTAGCTCAGAGTTTCACCACCACAATAAATTCTGAGACCTACGATCATGGCGCGGCACAGCTTGTGGGCTACTGATGGTGAAAGATTCTCACACTTTATTTGTAGTTCAATGCTTATATTCAACAAACAAAAGTGCATGTTAAACACTTGATTTCTTCATGAAGCACTAGGATAAACCTACTGTACGCCCTGTCCTATTCTTGACCTTATTTCAGTGCCTGCTCCAGGCACTAAAGTGCTTTTCACACTGTCGTTTCAGTGAGACTTTCTACTGCCACATTATAATCCCTTGATAATTAGCTGATTATCAGTGTTGGACTATTCACATGAAGCTTCCCCACAAATCACCACGGAAGACAAAACTATGAAACTATGTGAACACATTTTTAAAACTGTCTAAATATTTTTGCGAGATGTTTTTCTGTAGCGACACATCATTCTGAAACAGTGGGCGCTACTGGGCCGTGGACAGCACACACTGTCATCGGTGCGGCCCAACGGGAGCTCAGTTGGCGAAAAGGCAAAGACACACAGCAAGTGAGCGAGACTAAAAGCCTCTTAATTCTCTGATTGTTTGAGATTTGTGTGGCCAAAGCCCTCTGTAAGACACACGAATACAGGCCATTGCCTCCTCTGTATGTAGAGCAGGAGCGTGGGGGTGAGGGGGGGGGGGGGGATAGGCAAAGAAGGAGAGAGGGAGGGGCGGAGATGTTAAGAGGGGGTGGGAGCTGTCAAGGCTTTACTCTCAGGGTACTCAGTGAAGGAAAAAATAAGCCAGAGAATCTAGGATGCCTTCAGGTGTTAAAACATTTTTAGATTTTTAATCATTTCAAGTGGGGCTGCAGGATACAACACAACGAATATCCTTATTATTTCTTTAATTTGTCTTTCATGTGAACAGCAGCTCTTCAAACCTCACATACCAAATCATGCGGCATAATGTTCCATTTATGCTCTGTTAACATCACATAATCTTTCATAAGATATTTTCTACGAGGAATAGGGGGCCTCAGAGTGCTCTGTCCAACGCACATGATGAAAGATGCACTGGACAATTTTAACAATGTTTTTGATACTCGTCACTTTTCATTAGAGTAGATAAAATGTAGTGGAAATGAATTTAAAATCTCAAAAGAACAAAGCACTGCAACAAATGCTGCTGCAAGGAGAAAAATCAACCAACTCTGTTTATAAATGTAGAGATTCATGTGCTTTGTATCGATGGTCTGTGGTTAAATGATCTTCCCTCGCAGCTGTAAAGCCACATAACGCTGTCTAGGGACTCTAGATAAATTGGTAATGCATACAAAAGGCAGAACGGTGTCATGAAAATATGCCTTGCCTTTCAATTCATAAAATATTCCCTCCGTTCAGCTGAAGCTTAAGTGCTTTTTTTCTACCATTATTGCCGTTGACGTTTCTGTCTTTTCTCAGAACTAAAGTTTCCAAGAGAAAACCTGCATCAACAAGTTAATCCAAACATCCACAACTGGCTGCAATGGAAATGTTCCCTTTGAATATGGACACAAATAAAATGCAAGTGTTAATGACACATGTAACATATGTCTCTGTGTGAATTTAGTTGCGTATGTGTGCTCCTTAAATCTGCTATCTAGGATTTGTCTCTTCAATAATAACTATATAAACAGCAACAATGATAATAGATGAAAGTCAATAACTGATGTGTCAATATGTACTGAAATGATAAAATGTGTGTTTTTACTTATGGTGTGAACCATGATCCAGTTGGTCATCATTATATGAGGAACAACCAGCAGTTGGGGGAATAAAAATAAATGAACAACCATTATTAATATATTACTTGTTGCAACCCACAGTGATACATATTATACATTTCTTTATTTTTGGGAACTAAAAGATGAGTTTGTTGGTAGAGCAACATCTGTATATTATGTGCCTCTGTGATATTTATATACAAAACGTTTGTTATGACGTTCATGCAAAGCATCGTGTTTGACATGCACAACACAAATCAACACTGACATGACATGATTTGACCTGATGAGTGACTTCCCGTGAGCCATTATTTACCTGTATCGAGTTCTCCTGCAAGTTGAGGTATCGTGTGTTGACTGATATGCTTTCAGGTACCTCATCCAGATTTTGCCTGGTGCAGATGACTCGGCTGGCCTGGTTGGAGCAGGTGCAGAGGGAGGGGCAGGAAGAGGCGGCTCCCACCAACTCCGGCCCAGGGAGGAGGAGCCGCAGTAGCAGCTGGACCAATAGAAAGAGGAAGGGGGAAGGGCCGGAAAGGCAGGTCAGCGTGGCGATGCGCATGGCAACTGGGACATGACCCTGCTCTTTAATCCGAAGGTACAGGTGAGGTGACTCCACGCTTGTGGATTCGCAAGAAAATGTTTATTTTGCCTTTGGTCCTCCAGTGGCAATTTGTTCTTTCTAATTCCGCATCCTCTGAGATGTTTTTTGTCCTCTGCCAATCTCTGTATTTTTTCTTCTTGCTTTTTGAACATAGAAATATGCAGATAAACAGATGTTATTCCCTTTTTTTCTCGTGTTGTCTGGGGATTTGAGTGAAGCTCTTTGTGAAGTGAGAAGAACCCAGGAGTTACTGTGAAAGAACAAAAGAGAGAGAGACAAAAAGAGAGTGTGAGAGTGAGAGAGAGAGAGAGAGAGAGAGAGAGAGAGAGAGAGAGAGAGAGAGCAGATATTAGAGACAGAACACGGACTGCGCTTTGTGGTTCCACCAACAGAGAGTGAATAGAACAAATACTAGGTAGACATCTACAGTATAGCTTATCATGGGAGGGATTGTCAAAAAATCTTTGAGAAGCATTAGAACTTCTGTGTTACTGCTCATATCAAATCCCATATAATCCCTGAGCAGACATTTTGTCAGAAATCAAATCCTTACACCCAGGGCAGGTGGAAGCCGATTTCTGTAATTAATGGTTCAAGGAGGTAGTACAGAAATATGGAAACTTGCGATGAAAAGTAGGACGACATTGTGTTTCTTTCTTTACTTGACTGCATTGAGCATGTAAACATGAATGAGTCAGAAAGATATCCATTTTTTAAACATTGGTATAATAAACAATTGAGCACAATCACAAGGAAACAGTAAAGCCAACATTATTAGGGAGCGTAAACATAAAAAATATTGGAATTATTTTCATTATCAGAAGTTTTTTTAATTAATCGATTAGTTATATAGTCAACATGATCTTTGCACTCCTAAACAAAACATATTTTCTGCATCAATCAAAAACTCTCTGGGGGAGAAGCACTAATGAGGAAACCCATGGCTCAAATACTTCTGGGTTTAAAACTAAAATTCCCTGTTTACAAAGTGTGAAACAATGTTGGATTGTTGGATTAGAGGGCAAATGAACACGTGTTTGTAATAGCAGATGATGGAAGGAGTGAAAGAAAAGAGAACTTCCTCTGTGACAGGAAGCAACAGGGTTTATGAGACATGTGGTCTTGAGTTTGAGAACCATTAATAACACCCCTGGTGTGATATAGAGGCTTCCAGTCATCTCAGCAATGGTCTCATTTGTTAACGTTAATTAGACTGAGGTATAACAATTACAATACGCCAATATACTGATGTTTGAACATGCTTTTCTAAGCAACTTTCAGCAAAATCATACTCATCAAAGCAAGTCCCAAACCTGGAAAACAATAAGAGACTGAAGTAAGCAGTGGCACTTTTTTTTGTGGTAGCATCGACGCAGTGGCGGGACGAAAATGCTAATTCCATTCCTGTGCGAGCACAGCATTGCATGCTCCAGGGGCTGAAGAATGGTAGTGAATGGTGCAGTCTACATTAACACTAATAGATGGCCAGCTCAAGTCAGGCTCAACCAGCCTGAAGAGGCAGAGAGCCTCTCCTTCCCTCTGCAGGTTATTTAGACCTGACTAACCTTAATAAGGGCATCCAGCAATCTAGATACAGTTATTAATGATGATGGTTGTAATGATGGGACTTTGACACGCAAACTCATTTGACACGTTGAGCATCCTTACTTGGCAGTAAGAAAGGAGACAGGGGGGAAGAGACAGAGACAGAGAATGAGAAGGGGAGAAGGATTATTAATCTGATAGATGACTGTATGGCTGCAGGCAGAGAAGGGAATTATCAACACTACAGTAATAGATGAATACTGAACAGCTGCAGAGAGCAGAGCGGACCAGAGAAAGAGAGAGAGAGAAAGAAAGAGATGGAGATGGAGACAGATGGAGGGAAGGTTGAGTGAAAGGGATGATGAGGGATCAAGACCCAGAGAGAGGTATAAATAGTGGGAAGAGCAGAAAAGAGATCAGTAGTAAAAGAAAGTGGAATAGGAGAAATAGGTAGGGAGAGAAGAAGAGATACATTAATATTAATAATCTCTCACTGAGAGAGAGAGAGAGGGGGGGGGGGGGGGGGGGGGAGGGGGCTCAATAGAGAGATGAATATAAAACAGACAGAGATGGAGGGAGGGGAATGACAACACAGAGACGCATAAAACATGGAGCGATGGAGAGATGGAGGCAAAAGACAATACAGAGGGAGGAATATGAAACAGGTGGAGATGTAGAGGAGGAGAGAGAGGGAGAAGGAGGAGAGGTGGGGCTGAATGTGTGGGTGGGGGCGAGATTGATCAATAATGCGTACGCAGTAGTTCAATGACATTAAAACACACACACAAGGACACTATGATAAATCATATCGGCAGCAGCATCTTGGAGCATAGTGGGACGACGACTGCGACTGCAAAATCAGGCAACAGTGCAACCGTCATCGGGAACGGCGGTTTGTGATGCCCTGCAACTGCTCCTCATCCGTATCTCAACACAGATGGCGGCACCAGCAGATAAAGAGGCACTCAAGTGTTATTTTTGGATCGACTCTCACCTTTTTATGTATTTTAATTTCCAGCCACCTTTATTTTTTTTCTTACCAGCTTGAACTAAGTGCCAGTGCTATTTCAGGTAGACAGCATCTAAGCAGAGTCGAAAGGTGCAACAACAACAAAAAAAGTGAGCCGGTGGAAGCTGAGGCTGAGGTTAAGGTGGTAGCTCAGATGTTGGGCTGAGGTGGTGAGCGAGAGTCCATAGAGGAGACTGAGACTAGTTGGAGCTGACAGCTGGTTAGAGGCTGGTTGATTGTATTCTGCCTCACTGCTGTCACTATCCACATGTTACAATAGTCTCTACCTGTAACTGTCCCTCCTCATCCTCTCGCTCTTCTTCCGTTCTCTATTTCCCTTTCCTCCCCCGATCTCCCATCTCCTTCTATAAAAGTAGGAACACTCTCTTCCTCTCTGCAAACTCCCCCCCCCCCCCTTCTCCCCTCCCAGCTGCCTTACACCTCCTTCCTCCCTACTACTACTTATTTTCTGGACTTCCATGCGCCCCCCCCCCCCCCTCCCACCGCCCATGTCCAATGGTGGGGGTAAACGCTGTATTGACCTCGCAGTTTGATGAAAGTTTATCTTTCTGATGCATGTTAACCCTTACCCCCCCCCCCCTCATTCTCTTTCCACTGCACACAAGCACACTGCAGCTTCCTTTCCCCCTTTTGCTCTCTCTGCATTCAAATCTTAGCCAACAGAGTTACCATGGTTACCTATTCACCACAGTCTCCCACTCAGTCCAGCTGTATCCCACCAATTCCACATCAACCCCTCTCCTCCGCTTCCTCCTCCGTCATTAGCACCCTATACACACTCATATACAAAAGGCACGAACCAAACATGAGTATGAATGACATCAACACTGCAAAAAAAACCATGAGGCGGCATTACAGCCGGCCGCATTATTGTTTCTAGCTCTGACGATGATGATTTACAGTGAAGGTGAATACACTTTAATTTGTCCTGTGTGTCGCCACAAATGACAAGTACCCACAAATCACCAGTGCAAAGGTCAGGGTCATCTCTCCTGAGTGATAATTAAGTGCTAGAATAAAAAGTAAGTACACTGACATTCTGGCAACTAAAACAAATACATTTTATTTAAAAAGTAAAATTGTAATTAAAGGGCTATACCAGTGTTTTTAGCTCCTTCAAGGCCCTGACAGCCTGTTTTCTAAATCAGCCTTTTACTACACAACAAGTTAGGGTTAGGGTTGTATGTGCAGAGTTCGACACAAGAAGCCTGTTTTCATATAGATCTATACTCACCTTAAATCTCAGTTTAAAAATGTAAATATAAACATGATTTTGTGACATAACAACTAGTTTAGAAATGGATCGATACATTTTCATGAAGCCTACTGATTAACTTCAATAAAGTAAGGGACAACTTCCAGCAGGAGTTACACTTTTAAAACTAAGCACATGTGCATATTTAAGTAATGAAGCAGTTGATTTTTTTTTTGGAAAGACCACACAAGTATTTTTCATGCTGTTTATCTTAATACATATCTGAATGGAGTCTAACGTTGAAATGTCGCTTATTTAACACAAATATTTAAATATTTAAGATTGAACTAAAAACATCCAATGAACGTTATGCAGTTTAAAACTTTTAGATTACTTTTTTCCCCCTAGAGCTCCAGGCATTCATTATTTTTCATTCGTGTTCGGTTTAAAAATGAATTCTCATATGAAAATAAACGTTGTTGTGTATTCCATCACAGTGGACATCAAGTCTGCATTTACTTATTCGAGTTACATCATCACGGATTTGTGATTTGCAAGCTCAGATTGTCGACACTGGGACGGACTACACACTGTACTGCAACTCAAACAGGTAAATGTGTTTCTGAAATAAATGGATTCTTGAAACATTCAAATGACATGGTTAGTTGGAATGTAATGTATAAATAATTGGTAGTGGGTGGGATAAAACATGCTAAACTACTAGTAAAATCCTTTAAATGTATAATGTTTAAAGATATATATATAATTCATGATTTTTTTTTCCCCTTTTAATTGTCGACCCAGAATTCCTCTTAAACTTTCCCTTGAGCTTCAAAGAGTAGCTTCAAAGTTAAATAAAACATGTTCCTACTCTGTTGGACAGCATTACATATACAGTATAGTCTCTGTTCTATCAAATATTAAAATTCAAGACCAATCTTTTAAAGCTGCATGATTCCATCAAATAAAGAAATCTAGATTCCCCGTGCAACATTTCACACTTACAGTACTTCACTGTAATTCAGTCTGACATATTTGATATGTTTTGGATCTCGGTGGAATTTAAAATCAAGTTTTTTTCTTGCATCTGAGCAATGCTTGGTTGCCCTGTATGCTTCACTTGCCAAAGGCTTCATTGGGTTGAAGAGGTTAAAAGACCCCTATCTTCATGTTTTTGATCCAAGCTGCAATGCAATGTATCCTGGGACTTTTACTTCATAAAGATTTATGTCAGCCTCTAAAGGTTGGGTAATTGAGTTAATAAATTTGATCCTCCTGTACATCTCTACCTGTGACCACAGAGCCATGATGTAAGAGGGGAGGGTTGGGAAAAGAAGTAGGGATTTTGCTTCTTTCTCCAATAGAAGCAAGTTATCATCGGTCTAGTATAACGACAATAACTGGACTGTGCAGCAGACACTTTTCTAACGGATACAAAGAATGAGATTTAGGCGCAGAGATAACCAGAAAGATGTGCTGACAGTCGAACAAGCGGCCATTCGAACAGACAGGAGTGCGCTCTTTCTCTCCGGTGTCCTGTCTGCACATCAGCGTGGAGGCACATCAATAATGACTCGGCACACACCAAGATGGCAGCCCATGCAGCCAACGAGAAAAAAAGAAAAAAGAAAGAGAAAAGCTCATCATGTCGGTTGTGTGCGGAGGGAATAGAGCCATGACCTTTCCTGATCGCGGTGACATCTCGGCAATCAGGGTTGTGCCTGTGAGGCTTTAAGACAGTGGAAAATCTGTTCTCACACACCCCAATTTCTGGGACAAGGAAGTAATTTAAAATAATAACCAAGACAGATTTTATCCCAAACAGCAAGTTTACTGTACCACAGCTGCTGATACTGCTCTTATATGTACTAGACATGGTGTTTCGTGTCAGCTGTCAATTTACTGAATCAATTTAATCAATTCACGTTTTTATTACAATTCAGCTAGCATTGATCCATGTCTGCTCTGATGGACAATATCAATATTGATCAACAACAATATGAAGATCTTAATCTGGGCTCATTTCAATTATTCAATTCCACAGAAAGCAGTTATGTTCTTGTGTTTCAGTGAGGTTTAGTGCCCCGTATTCTAATGTAATTGAGGCTTTACCACCCTGAGGAAAATAAAACTCTGAGGAAAATTGGCTCCTTCGATCTAAACAGCATCAATAACAGATACCAATAAAAAACGATTCAGAAACAGTCTCGCAGAATTTGCAGCACACAAGATGTCTGTAAATAGGAACAATGCTTGTGGTCTAATTGGTTACAACTGGCAGCAAGTTAGTGTAGCGGGGGTGATGAAGAGGGCAAGAGTAAGAACCCAGATCCACCTCCTGCCTTGTTCTCTCCAACCCTTTCCCACTTCAGTATGAATGCCAACAGCGAAGAGAGGATGTCTCCTCACAAACTGACAGTCTTGGCGCCTTGAAGCATCACTAGGGGGCAAAGTCTCGGGGGGATCATCCTCCCTCTTTGTGGAGATTCTTTTGAACTCCATTTGTACGACTACAACACATCTTTTGGGGCTTATGGTCATTTCACTGTGTACCTGGCCTATCCAGTTGTATACACTATGTGAGCGATAGAAGGTATGTATATATCTATATATAGATATATATATATTATTGATTTTATTCAAATGTAATTAAACATACAGGTTTTGAATCAGAGGCTACTTTCAGTTTGGATTTGCACTGAACATAATAATAATAACGTTTTCTCACTTTGCATAATGCTGAATCTTTCTCTCAACATGCAGTAGCTCAGTGAATGTTTACAATGGAGCTAAGGATTAAAACTAAGCTACATAACATAGGTTTATTATCGCCATTTTAGTTGATATGGTGAACGTCAGCAAACCTATCTACACATCCAGTAGATGTGGATCAACATTATCATTCCTTCAGTCGTGTTTATGGTTACATTGCAAACGTAAGTCCAAGTTCTTTAACGCTATGGTTTGGTCTCCACCATCTCCTAAGAATCAAAGCTCAGTCTTACTTTCTCTTAAAATACAGTAGTGAACGCTAAAGTGTTTGACATCCAACAGTCTACCAGGGAGGCATGGACATTTAAAAGTCATTTGACCAGCAGACAAACGTCCTCTAAATACCACATCAGCTCAATCATAATTTCTTAAAGTGATTCAGATTTCCAAAGAAGCTGTCCCCTCTAGTGAACTGCATTTGAACACAAAGCGTCAAACCAAATTAGTCTCATCTCACTGCTTCTTATTAGAAGGGAATATGACGGACCACAATACAATCAAGTAAGAGGCTGCAGTGAGGTCTTTCGCTTTCCCAGACGTTAATTTCTCCAGGCCTTTCAGGGCCGAAGAGGAGCTGCTCTATCACAAGTGTGATCTCCATGCTGCACAGCTCATAAGAAGCAGACACATTTAGGATATGATAAATCAATGCTAATATGCTACCCTCAGTGTCTGCTAGTTAACATAAAACAACCACTAAATTTTCATTTGGCAGGCCTTCCTCACTCAGCCTGCAATATCTGGTTTTTCCCAACCAGAGAAAAAAGCAGCTGATGCTGAATAACACAGTACACAGAGGCTAAACTAAATATAAACTGTGCCACCTAAGCAAAAAAAAAAAAGTTGAATAATTTAGATATTATTATTTCATTTGTTTCAGCAACCTTCAATATTCATCCTGCTATAGACACAGTTTCACCATAATCAGCCCATGATAACCCATCCAGCATTACATTTCAGCCCCGTCTGCTCATCTAGCCTCATTTTTCCTTCACACTCAGCCCTGTCCTGGTCCCATGGTAGTCTATCACACTTAAAGCTTACACTCTTCACAGACACTTATAAACATTTAAAGCATTTGACTAACCGCCAGGCAAAATTGACTTTGGGATGAAAGACCAGGGGGCTTTTAAAAAATGAAAAGGAAAACTCTGCATCAGGACACAGAAGCCCTAATTTAATGGAAAACCCAAAAAAAAAAAAAGCAGTTTTATTCTGCAGAGGTAGCCGAGTCACGCAGAGGGTTTTCTCTTTTTAATGATCTTGTAGAGGAGATGGGGGTGGGAACACGGGGTTTATGACAGAAGGTGCTTGTGAATAGTTTTTAAATGGGCGGTGGGGGGGACTCCGCTGTGTCGTATTGTGGTTGATGGGAGAGAGGAAGCCCCACATTTCCCTCCCTCTGTCTCCTCTGTCAGCCTCCTCCACAGTGTTTATCCTCCCACCCCATGGCACTGAAAGAAAGCTGGATGAGCACTGGCCTTGCTGGTGAATAAAGCCCTGACACTCACACACGCACACACGCACGCACGCACGCACGCACGCACGCACACACGTTCAGACGTTAGATGTTAGTACAGGTGAATCAATGATGCCAGTCGATAACTCCCCCCTTGACAGGGATTTAAGGACAGGAGTGTGTAATGCCAGCACGCTACCAGATTCAGGTGAAAACACCACTATTGTACTTGTTATTGATTACTTTCTTCTCCTATTGCACACAGTGATTTCCCAAGTATAAATGTATGTAGAGCCTACCGATTGACTCAATCTGTGTGTTTGATATCTGATACCATGTAGTGGCTGGTACATTGCAGTGGGACAAACTAGGATATGGGAGTGGGGGGGATTTCGGTTCAAGTGCGGTTCCTTATTATGACTGATGAAATAAGCCTGCAGTATCAAAAGCTGAATCAGGTCGAAGGAGAAATATGTATCTGCAAGGATGTAATGTCCCACTGACAAACATGAAACTTAGTTTATCTGCATCCTGAGATATGTTTCACTGCAAGGCACAGATATGCAATCTTATGAAACCTTGTGAAGTATAGGGAACACTGTAAAGTCACAATCAAATTGTTTATTCATTTGCAGTATACGAGCCTGTTATCTTATTTGGGCTATATCGTCTGAAAGCACATTTGCTAATTTTCTAACAGGAGTGCATACAAAACAAAACAGTAAAATATTAATTATAATTAAAACAAACACACAATTCTATTTTGGGTAGGTAATTGTTTTAGGCTGTGGATAAAACAGGTGATTGTTAACTATTTTCAGGAGAATAAAGTTGAAGCTTTACAAATTCAATTTGGTTGAAAGAGCAAATAGCTATTATTACATTTTGATGCAGATCCTGGAAATCTTAAACATTTTCTAAAGACATTTTGAACAGTTTATTACTCGTAACAAAAGAAAATCACATATTTCGCACAATTGTGGGTATTTTTCATCAGTTTTGGATGGAAATATGTCCAATTATAGCAACAAAATTCCCATTTACCTGAAAATACCCGCATTAAATTGCATTATAATGGGTTTTAAGAAGATCATACGCTTATAAATAGTTCCTTAAAACATAATCATCATTATCACAAACTTCAGAAGTCAAGTTATTCCCCTCACATTGGTTTCATTATACCATGTTCCTGTTGTAATAAATATGTAGTAAATGCACTTTTAATGTTTTATAATGCCTCGTTACCAGTTGAGCTAATCTCTCATTTTGTACTCCTCAACTGGATGTACAGAAGGTCAATAGAGCTTACGATTGTGTGATAAACTATTAATTAGACAGAAACTCCTCCTCGTTTCCACCCTGTTCACTTATTAAGCTTCTTAATGTCATCTCATGACGGGACATGCAGCCTCAGATGCCTTTACACTCTTACCAATTTTATGTGTTTTTTTTTTTTGCTTCAACAAACTGTTCGGTTCGGTTATTGGAGCAATATCACAATAAGTGCTTATTTTTAGAAAACAGCACAACAGCCTGATGAGGTTTCTTAAACCGGAGCATTCAGCATTCCACATTTTAATCACCACTCATCCTTGTCAAATAGGATATACTGCAGCCCCCTCTGCACTGTATCTGTCTCCTACCTCGTCCTCCCACTCACAATGTCCAAAGACGCGCCGTTGCTCTCATTAGAATGCAGGATGCAGAGAGAAACCATGATCTATTCAGAATTGCTCCTACAGGAGCGGGGACCTCCTCCCCTTCAGAGGGGCCAAGAGCTGCAGATTAAAAGTCACTGTGTTCATCACCCTGCTAAAGCACTCCCATTAACAGACATTACATTACCTACCCCACATGTTCAAATCCCTAGCTGGGGGCTTCACACCACTTGTCATTATGCTGGGATAAAAGTCCTTTTAATGTTAACATCTTCACATTCACTACGCCGGCTTTCAACTTCAAATAAAATCCAGTTATTACTGTCCGTTCAGTGGCGCAGCCTGGTCAGGACGCCGATTTTGTGAACAATTAATCCGTATTTAAGGTTGTTAAGTGTGTTGATACACTCAATTCCTGTGTGCTGAGGAGGAAGCCAAAGCCAGCAGCTAATCAAAATGTCTCTCAGCCATTTACAAAGCAATGTAAACTGCACAATTTTTGGGTTGCTCTAAAACCGTTTCCCAGTGTTTCTGAGCCGAGCGTTTGTTGCTCCCAGCTGTTTTGGAGAGGAGGACTTGGTTCAGCATTTTTGTGTTTCATGCTGCCCTCACTTTCCTTTTTTTTTGTGCTCAGGAGAAAGCACGAGAGAGAGAAAGTATGCTTTCTCTGTGGAGAGGTCAAATTGTGGCGTGTCAACTCTGACTGCATGTGATTGTTTGTGTGTGCATTTGGTGACATTTCTGTGATGAGGTCAGTCTATGCTGAATTCAGAGTGTGTATCCCATGATAGAAGTTCTGTCTGGAAGTACAAGCTGCAGGAATTTGTGTTTAAGTCTACATGCCACGTTTATGAGATAAATTGTGTAGGTTGATTTAAAAAACATTTCCCCAGATTCAGGTTCAAAGATAAAGCTTATATATATATATATATATATATATATATATATATATATATATATATATTGTTTACAAACACAAATAATCCATTGACTTTTCCACATACACAACAGGATGCATTTAAAGGCACAGATCTTTTTCATTTGGATAAAACTGGAGATGTATTTTTCTATCTCTGACACTCCTTGGATTATTGATGCATTAAAGCGATTGTTCTACAATCACTCATGATAATACTGAAGTATATTAGCGGCATAACAATAGTTAGCTGTCAAATTCACATTCTACTTTTAACTAAGCACATATTTGCGTCTGCTGGCTTTTGATTGTCTGACGAAATACTGTCGCTTGTTGTCGTTAGGCAGCCAACTATCACATCTCACATTTCAGAGCATCTCATCAGTACGTGAAATTATCATCACGTCAGTTATATATGTTCCAAAGAAACTGCATTACCATAAATCAATAAAGTGGCAGAACAAATATATATATTCACTCTGATTGAATGCTTTTGGTATATCGGGGGAATCTTTGTATATCATAGTGAAATTAATGTAAACTAATGCATGGAGAATATTTTGCAGCCAAACAAAGAACATGGGGCTGTAGGTGGTTACAGCAATTGCAAATACTTCTACACAATCTCTGAAAATACAAATATTTGACTAAAACACATTGTTTGTGCTATACCAAATGTAATATTCAGCACCATTTTAGAATACAGTTACATTTGTTTGACTCTCTGAAAGAAGCTTTTGAAGCTTTTGATTCTTTATAAGAGTCCCCCTCTTCTGCCTTTATGTTCGTTTGTTTGTGTGTAATGCACTGCTTAAGGGGATTTATAGTTTGCACTATTCAGTTGGTGCAGAGCCCCAGAGTGTGCACTCTTATTATTAAGAATAAATCTAACAGTTGGAGGCTGGTGTGCTGCACATCCACATACCAGGACACAGCTCACTGATGCTCTAATTGGAGCGTGGAACTTGCTTGGTTTCAACAACACTGTGCAACAGCAACACTTTGGAGTTAACAGGCGTCGCTTTTAAAGGTAACACTAAGTCAAGACTCTCTCACTTCCATCAAGAACACACACTCAACCTAACCGCTCCACCTGAGCACAGTAGAAACACACTTGTTTGTGATCAGAATAAGTCATTGCAAGTATAAGTTTACTACTCAAGGTCAAGGTCATCAACGTAGGATTGCACAAGTGGAACTGTGGCCTCCCGTCACGCTACTCATTTTAGAAAAAGACACGCGAACAAATGTGAAACACAGAGGTATTGCAAAGACAACAGTATAATATTATAAATGACGTTGTAATGAATCAGTAACATAATGTTGTGAATGTCTGAATAGACAAGATAACATTAAAAGATATGCAGAAGAAAAGGTTGTGCAACATCAGCATTAATCTGCAGCGTACAGCAACAGATCTCACACTCTAACGCGGCTCGGTGTTTAATTAGGATTTCAGAGGTAAAAAAAAAAAGGGGAATAAACATTCAGACAGTGTGGTGCAACATGTGGAGCAGAGGTGGATACGCTTTAATTATGTGTCCATCTGTCTGTGCATCTCCAGCTCAATGACTGTACACGGCACCTTACGGTTTTATGTCTTTTTAAAAACAAACAAACAACGTGTGCATGCATGCGTGATAAGCAACACACTTCTTGGCCCAATCCAGTCAGGCCTCGCCCCAGCCTTCTCTATGAGTGACACACTGACTAATACACAGACAGATAAACACTCACACTGACAAACACGATAAGGCTTTGACCACGAAACACTGACACGGACTGACTGATGGACGTCTCCATGGAGACCAGTCACCAAGACTGACACAATGTCTCTCGCAGCCGAACACTTTGCCAACTAAATTTAGAGAGGTGAGGGAGAGGAAAGAAAAGGAGAGATGCAGAGTGGAAACACACTGTGCAGCACCAGAATGATTACAAAGTAGTGCTGAAAGATTCCAGTGCAGATCTGGTGTAACGGCCACGTGATCGTCTTCCCTGCCCTTCGATCTGCTTCTCTCACACCTCAGTCTCACCCCATCACTCACACCTCTCCGTCACTTCTTCTCCTCTACACTCGTCTCCTCTTACAATCCCTTCCATCCCTCCTTTCTCCTCCGCGTCTGCTCCTCACTTTGCCACCTTTCCGTTCTTACACCTAAGGCTTGTTTATTTCCACACTTCACCTCCTCTGCTGATTTCTCCACCCTTCTCCTCTCTGCGGGTTCTTCTCTCCTCCCCTCTCTCTCTCTCCTTCGCTCTCTCCCACGCTGTGCGAAATGGAAGCTCTCACAGAGACCTGAGGTTGCCATAGTAACCTGCCATAGTAACCACTCACCATCTTGCGTGTCTCCGTCACGTCGGCGGGGGCTCGGGGCGTCCGCGGCCCTGCTCAGCAGCTCCCAAAGCGGGGCATCAGTTCAGTAAACCCTGCGGTGTGATGGGAAAGTTCCTGGGTCGAATCTGCTCTTGCCTCACAAAACTTCCAAATGACAACTTTTGTGAGCGAAGCGACGACTGATAACTGACAAAACAATTGTTATCCGCAGGTCAGTTTGATGTATTATTAGACATAGGTCACCACAGTCACACAGCGGAGAGGAACATTGGCTCTTAATGCTCCAAAGAAGATTTATGGTTTCCAACTTTCTCAGTGACTAGATCAAATTGGGACTCACTTTGGTAAAGGCAAATCGTACACCATGCAACACCAGTTAACCGCAATGGTTGCAATAGTCCACACAGGGAAATTTGAGCCATGGCACCTCACTGCTGCACCACCCAATCCAAAGCTACCACAAGAGAAAAGTGCAAGAGGGGCAAAATATATAAATAAACTAGTACAACTGAGTCAACACTCTACATATACCGCGGAGAGTCCAGGGAATGGGAAAACAAACAGTGAAGGCATGTACGGGTTCACGTGATGGCACCGAGAGTAATCGTCCTAACCATACACCCGAATCTGTGATTCATCACAGCGATGGCGCCTAGCTTCATTAACTACCTCCTCGGTGGCTCTTAGCGGCCTCCAGGGACGATGATTGTCTCATCGCCCTCTTCTGGAGCCACCATCTCACTATGACATCACCATTGCTGCCCCTAAAAATATGACAACCTCCAACCAGATCCAAAAAGGACGTTTGATTACGTGTCATCCTGTGCAACAGTGTGCCCACGCTTCCCTCCAGGCGTCTCATCGTGATCTCTCAGAGCGCTGTGGAAACCAAACCTGTCTGTGCTTGAATCACAAGGAGTGAAAAAAACAACAAGGAGATGTAAAAAAAAAAAAAAGAAACTGTTCACACTTTGGTCATCAGGGTTATAATTTCATGTTTACTGCTATCTGTTTCTTGCCATCTACTTCATCAATATTTATACTGTCATCATCATCAGCATGCCACTACTGTTGTGCCTCCAGCCAGCGCAGCCAGTCAGTGAGGCAGACAGAGGAAAGGACCCAGCCAGACTCTGCAATGCTGTATTGAGCTCTTATGCCATCACTGACCCGAAACAAACTCCCTCAAGACTCTGTGCCTAGATGCAGCCAAGCCGGCAGTGGCTGCAAAGCAAGGTGGTCACTGAGGCCTGACCGCCATCATTACCCAATCACATTTACTAATACTTAATCTAACCAGGAGAAGATAATATCGCTTCTCTTTGCCAAACTCAATATCAGACACGCACGGCTGACCGCTCTAGCCAGCTCACTTCAAACAGCATAAAGCACCCCGACTGTTTCAGTCTCTCGAGTTACTGATGACTCGCGAGCGGGCAGCTACTTTTGACCATCTTCAAAAACGCATGATCAGATATTTGGCCGAGCACCGCCAGACAGCTCTCCCACGGCGCATTCACAAACTCATGAGGAGGGAGTGGAAGGGAATCGCCTCAGTCCATTTTTCAGGCATCCCTCTCCACTTTAGGTCATGATGAGAATATATTCCTCGGGGGAAATCTCACTATTTCTAATTATATCAATTCAATGGATTATGGCATTCATTTTGTGTCATTAACCATTGCCATTCTTCCAACTATTATTCAATAATTAATGCCCGGACAGTCATCATGATCCCCAAAGGGCCAACACCCAGGCCTGGGCGGGAGACTCAATCAAACCAATCATAGCGAATTATATCCACCGCGCCATCATAGACAGCTTAACATTTCCGCTATGGATGGGTCAGTTCTCATGCAACGCCAGCCCCCTGGTAACTGAGATTCAAATTGTACCATATCATGCGCAAAAACAGAATCTCAGATGTCTGTCCCCAGGTCAGGCATTGAGTGAGCACGTGGCGACCGGCAGCGACATGTGTGATATGATCCCAGTGTCTCAGATGGGGGCTCGTAGTGCTGCATTATTAAGGGACAGCCGGAGGTTGTTCCCACAATTTTCAGCCTCTCGTGGCTGATCAGCGACTCTCCCTTCATCCTTCAACATGTGTACATCAGCAAGTCTTGCAGCCATCAATCAACGACACCCCTGCCCTGTGAAGAGATCGCCGACCAGCTTGCCCTGATTAGAGCAGTTTTAGTGTCATCTATAATCTCTGTCTCTCTCCTGCTCTCCCATACACAGAAATGAGTGTTTGTGCATAAACATACAAGCATGCACAAACACAAACACAACACAAACACACACTCACACAGACACCAAATTTAGGGCAACTGTTACTGTCTTTGCATTCTAATGTAGCAGCAGAGACATCCCTCAGCATTAATGCAGTCCTTTGTCTTTTTAGGTACAGTAAGGGGACGAGGAAAGGCAGACAACACTTAAACCAGATTAAAAGAATCTTGGCTTCAAGTGATGCACATATAGTTGACATTGGGAAATATTTTAGGGGGTAATCATTTATATGCTGGACTCCTCTCGTGCCCTTTCCCACCCCGTGTGTTTGTTTTGAGAGGATTTGCTGTTACTTTTCCACATCTCCTCTGGAAATAATCCGCAATGGCTTCCCAATTCCAACAGCGCTGGAGCAATGGGGGGGCTGAGCATTATCTCAAAGTCACACCTTCCCTCTAGGCCAGGTGTGCAGGTGTAATTTACCATGTCCCTGTTAACCTGCTTGCTTGTTTTCATCAAGCTCATCGGCCATGCATAAGTGGTGTGCCTCGGAAATGAAAGAGCAGCCTGGCCTGATTCCTCAAATGACTGGAATCGCTCAGCCGGTGCTTGATTTGCGAGACAGGAAAGAGTTTCGTGGGACACATGTGACTATGTGTTCAAATTAACGGTTGACAGCTAACATTAGTAGAATTGGTCGAACTGGATATCAGGATATCCTTTCTTGGTTTCTTCTTCAGCTCAGCTGCCGAGTAATAAAAAGACCTGTTGTATATGTCGAAAGGAGGCTCGATGATTTAAACTTTTTTACAGGGCAAACTTAAGAATTTATTTAAATTTGCCAAATGTCTTTCCTGTGATCGACCCCAACGAGGAGCTTGAAGCCACCAGTGCAACAATCTAAACGTGGAGCCTGTTACCGTTGCAGAATCCTTAAGGAGAGAAGAACCTGAATAAAACATTCCACCAGCATCCCAATGACTAATCTGTGTTAACCTTTCCTTGTGAATCATGGCATTGCTCAATTTTTTCACATACAAATTAGGTCAAGAGGTGTCATGACTTTGATCCTTCAGGATTTAAAGGACAGTTGACCAAAGTTGAGCAATATTTTCCCTCTGCATCCAGGACTTTACTAATTCAGTACAGCTTGTCGCTGGTTTTCTCTGCCACCAAATTCCCAAGAACGAAGCTTGTAGGCATTCACATCCCCCCATCCATAAAAAAAACACATCACAAAGGCTGAATAGACCATTTTGTTGTGTTTCTTTTGAGTGGCAGCATTCTCATAAATGGCTGCCTTTTAGGAAACTGGCCCACTTTGAATGTGTTTCTGCTTAGGTAGCTCTTTGGTTGGGGAGTGGGAGGATGGCAGCGACAAAGTTCAAGACGAACAAATTTCACTGACATTTTGGCATCACTTTTGCAGCAGTGAGACATCTTGATATTTTTGAAGCGCTGCCCTGAGCTCGAGGTCCTTGCCTTTAAATGTGATATCATGTGACAAGCCTCTCATGAAGCCGTGCAGTGACTGGTGCTGTTGCATACAGTTCATGATTAGCTTTACAGGGAACATAAAAACTCACCATCCTCTTAAAGTTTTACTTCTGTAGGCCTATTTTGTATCTAATGGAAAGAATAAGCTGTGAAGCAAGGACTCATAAATGGTATGTGTCATGGTCATTCTTGACGGTTGAGAAACGATCGTGTAGAAGTTTACAGGTAAACGTTAAATGTAATATGGGTAAATGAATAAAAATCACGGGACATAAAATGCAAGCAGCAAAACAGAAGTGATTATTCGGCCTGTGGGGATTACAACATATTTAAAATGACACCGGCCATCTGACAGTGATGTGTGGAATAAAGATGTCTTACAGTACTCTTACAAAATTTCTATTAAATTCTTCTTTATCTTTTTCCTTCCTCACAAGCAAATCTGCAAAAACGTGCAGTGTTGGAGGGGTCTTTCAGTGCATTACCCCCCAATCCTTCCTTATTAGATGCCATACATACAGCTCAACATTACAATCCCCCCTCCCTTTCTTGTCTAATCCTGCCCCAGTGCCCCATTTCACCTTCCAACACCCCATTAATAACTTATTCTCTCTATCATAAAACTCAGGAGATCATCCAGCTGGTCCACAGCACACACACTGCCAGCAATCTCCTCCCGCCAGTCCCAGCCCGTTCGGATTGCTCTGAAACACTGCACATTAGCATTCAAATCCTCTCATAACCGTATCATTGTGTTGCAGATAGAGGCAGTAGATCTTCATTCATCAGTCCTAATCTATCTGCTCCTTGTTCTCAGCCGGAGGGGCCCCAGGCTCTGACTCAGAGTTTAACCCACCGCGAATAAGCCGCAAGGTGCCTGCGCATTTTCCTCCGAATCTAGGGTCATCAGCGGGGACCAGCGAGGGGAACTGAACCCAAATACACAAATTAACACTGCAAAAGGGTCCGATTAGGGCGGTTTAATTGAGTATATTTGAGTGAAAGCTGCGCGTTAACCGGATCAAATATTAAGCCCTGTCAACAGCTTGTGCTACAGTGGATGCTCCTCTTATCGCCAAGGTTAGATTAACTTGTATTGACAAACAAAGATAAAAAAAACAAAAAGAATAAACAAAAGACGAGAATATAAGAAAAGTTGTAATTGTACATACGGACCAAATCAGATAATGCAAATCAATTTATTTCCCCAATTTTCTCTCACACACGTCTGACTCGTCATACATGTAATTCCTGGATATGAGCCATGCAGTCTGTGGGGAGGCCTGCACCGGAATACACACAGTATATTATATACACAGTTCACACATCGTATCAGGTCATAAATGCGTATTTCCATTCCAACGCATTTAGTAGTTTGTTGCGCGTGGAACAAAATGCACAAACTGTCCGGACGCGCGCGCACAAACACACGCCAGACAAACAACAGAATCAGAGCTCGTGAATCTACATTTCAACTCTCTGTGTGGATGTCATCGTTAGAAACAGTGAGTGATGAGAGACTTACCTTTATTTTATTATGCTGTGATCAAGTCCTGAAACACATCTTGCTCAACACGCGCTGGTCGGGTACTCCGCGAGCTCTCACCTTCCCTCAAATAACAGCGTATTCCACTGCAGAGCCGCCGCCGACGCTGTCTTCTTCTCCTCTCCCTCCCCTCTCCCTCTCTCTCTTTCTCTCTCCGTCCTCTGTCTCACTCACAGTTTCACCTATCTCTCTCTCTTTCTCCCTCTCTCAGATTGATTCACCCATTCCAAGTGCTGGGCTGCCACCGCTGGTAATGAGAATTGTCTCAGAAATCTTCAGGTGGATGGAAGGACTGGCCGACGGCGAGGGGACGTCACACTGCTGCTGCAGCTGCAGCTGCTGCATTGAATATGGAACTTTTAGAAGGAAGGAACTGATTTGCTCAATATTTATTTTCTTATTTTTCTAATATGCAAAAATATTACAATGACTACTGTTGCAATCTGCAGACATAACACCATGCACGTTGCTAAACAGACCCAGCCAGACCATGGCAACGGGTTATATATTAATAACCCAAAATAAGATGACATAATAAACAAATACATCTAATATAATCATTATAATGATCTTTCTAATTGTTATTACTATAATACGTTAGATGAACCCATCTCCTATGCAGTGCACTACTTTTTTTATCTTCTTTTTTTTTTGTATTTCAATCCAGAGGCACACACACACTTGTCTCCATATGGTCATATAATCTCTATAATATGATGATGGTGGTGTTTACAGCTTGTTACAGGAACATTTGCTGCTTGGACGGTTCCCTTGGCAACGTTCAAGCACACACAGTGCTGAGCCCCACCTGTACAGCACTGCCTCATTGGAGTCCTGCCTGCCATTGCAGCTCTCATCATATATATATATATATATATATATATATATATATATATATATATATATATATATATATATATATATACATATACATATATACGCACAGATATATTGACTGACATGCTGAGATGGATGGAAAGGAGGCAAAAGAGAGGAGAGAGACTGTATTTTACAGAAACAATTTATTTAAAGAGAAATTATGTGATTGAGCTCAAGTAAGAGCAGTTTAGCAGAGACTCCCCATGAGATAAGGGGGGGGGGGGGGTTACATAATTAAAGGGAGAGTGAGGTGAGGTTTAAGGTCAGGTTAAGGTTACATGTGTGATCAGGGTTGAGTTGTCAATCACCTCAGCAGGATATTAGCATGAGGACGTGTGGTTGAGTGTCCATCAGATAGCAGAGGGAAAAAGGGAGGTAGGGAGAAATGTGTGTGTTGGGGGGTGGGGGGCTTTTTCAGACGGGTGATTAGTGCTGGATTGATAACGTTCTATATCGAGACTCAGAGGATCGCTCTCTCACATCCTTGCACCTCAATGCCAGCTCTCCATCACAGGCACGTGTTTTCACACGCACTCCTCACACACGTGTCTTCCCTCCTGCTCTGCCATCTCTCACACACACACACACACACACACACACACACACACACACACACACACACACACACACACACACACACACACACACACACACACACACACACACACACACACACACACACACACACGATTTAGATGGGGAATCAGGTAATGACTGACCCCTACATATTCAGTCTGGCTGCAGCAACAGGGTGGCCAACCTGTATCTCTCTTATTAAACATTGCACACTGCACACTCCGCATGGCCTTGGCTGCCCTTTTCCACTTTATGCACAATATGTTCTCGCTCACTTGACCCCCCCACAGCCCCACGCTCTGCAGTGAGGGTCTAGCAGCGTCCACAGCCTGTCCCAGTCCTCTGTAATTCCAACAACAACGGCTCTCGCTCTGTGCTTTTGCATTGCGTCGCTCCTTCCTCTCGCTCTCCTCTCCCCTCCCCTGCTGCCTTCCTGCCTCCCTCCCTCTCTCTCTCTATTAAATTTCCAGTCACACAACAGTGCAGTGGATATCCCTCCCTCTCTCTAACTCTCACACACTCTCCACCACCACATCCCTCCCTCCTTCTCTCCCTCCCTCTCTCACACATACATACCTCTGTAGTCTGTGGAGTTGTTGTCGTCGTCCTGGATCTCTCCCTATCGCTCGGTCTTGATATTGACTGTTCTCTCCCTCCTTTACTTTGAACCTCTCAATCTCACTCACTCTTGATACAAGGCTGCTCTCTTTTCACCTCCAGTTGTCTCATCTCCCCCCTCCCCCCCCCCCCCCTCATTATTTAAAAGAGCCCCCTCACATTTCCTCCTCTTCCTCCCCAACCCACTCTGTTTGTATCTCTGTACTGCAGTGCTGCTCAGGCTATATGGTGTGGAGTATAACCTCCCTCCCTCTCTCCTCCCTCACTGTGGTGGGTGTGCAGGGCTCGCTCCACCAGGCCAGCCTTTAACTGACTGATTGAGTGGACACCACAGGCCGATGAATGAATAAAGATGGGAGCCACTGTGAGGATTAATGCGCCTCATATGAAGACAGAAAGCTTGCCATCTAGTAATTCTGCCTTAGCCCTGTGGATGAGGCTGCCCTCTCCTCCTGTGCTCTGCCTTGTGTTGCTGTGTGTTATGCTGTGCTGGCATATTGGTTGAGAGACGTGCAGGCGCTCTCTTTGCCCTGGGTTATGTTCAGGTCCCGGGGCCTCGGCGGCGGTTGCTGTGCTGGGGTGAAACCTCTGCCATCGCCGTGCTGTGCTGGAACGGCGTGGTGATAGGAAGTGGGGCAGATACGCCGGTGGTGTTGAGAACATGCCGTCTGCCTTTCTCCTCCTGCCGTTTCTGCGTCTCCCCCCTCCTTCCACATATGCTATCTCAAGACTGAACTCTCCCCAGCCTCCGAGGCCCTAACTGAGCCCTGATCCGTATCTGATGGTGAAACAGCACGCCACCGGCTGCAGAGATTCCAACCTGTGTGATACCAAATTGAACACTCGGGTTGTCGTGACTAGCAAGCAAGGGTTGAATGCTCCGACGCTTATGCCTGTGTACACCCTGAAACACTTTGTTTTCACCAACAGAGAAAGAAGCTCTTTTAAACACAGAGTTAACCAAGCTTGTACCTTCACCGCTAAAGCCAATACTCCTCCCTCCTCAGAAACAGCCTTATCTGGCAACCGCATCCATTAGGCCCGATCGTACCATTGATCTTCCTACACCAAAACCAAGTGGACCACAACCACCAGCTGTGGAAGACAAATCCAATTGTAGCTGTTATATGCTCCTCCGACCCGCATCCTCGTCCTTAATCTTACCATGGGCAGGCTAAACTCATCTACCACCACAACCATCACAGCACATTCCCTCTCTGTGTGGTGAGGCTTAATAATAATAATGTTTCTCCTGCTCCTCCATCGCTCGCTCCTGTCAACACCTTCTCCGGCAGGGCGTAAAATAAACTCTGCCCCCAGGCCTATAAACTCCATTATGCTGAGCAGCACTTCTGCCACCAGGCTTTATAATCTTCATTTCTAGCCTCCCCTAACTGGCCCTCTAACTGGTCCACTGCCCCTGTCCTCATGCAAGGGACAACAACCAAAATGCCACACAACCAACACGCAGGAGTGTTTTAATGTCAGGCGACTGTTGCTCTGATCCCAAACAACTCTGCAGTAAAGAGCAGCCCAGACTTTGGTCATATGTAAGGGTGTGTTCAGGGAAGTAATGGGCGAGGTTAAGGACACTTAAAAGTGTTTAATCTCATTTCCAATGCAAATGTCATAAATCTACGAGTCATATAAAAGGACATACCCACAAGCTTTATATTGAGATGTTTAATGCATGACAGGACATTACCTGGTAGTTTTACATCTTTCTCAGTTAGTGATTTCCATCTCTGTGTCCGAATTGCATATTTTTATACTGCTACTTTAAAGTATACATTATGTACTACACATTTTGGTAGTTAGTATGCTGTCTTTTTTTCCCTCAGAGCCAATGGTTGTCAATCAAACTGCAACTTTGAAGAACTTTTGCCAGTTTTAAATTTGCTTGAAATGTTTTCAAAAGGAGTTTATTTGTTGCATGTGTATGTGGAGTGAACATTATCTACAGAAATGGAGAGTTACAGCAGCAGCTTGAGTGTTGCTGCTTTGCATTTGGTGTACAGATATGAAAACATCAGGTTCTGGTGGTACAATTAGGGAATTTGGTCAAACATTTGTCATGTATATTTCAACCTTAAGATGCAGATGCAGATATAATAAGCGTTGGTGTAGATGGCACACTGGTTTCAACTTTGTTTTATTGATGACTTTCTCATGTTAAGCAATCTTAAACAGTTCCACCAATCCCATGCTGTTACTGACGGTCAGAGCAGAGTGAATGTACGAGTCTTGAGTTTATATTTAAATGGCTAGACCACATCAATTTCCTCCTGAAATATATTAATACTACACTCCAGAAATCTAAACAGTAGTATCGCAGTAGTAGTAACACAAATCTTTAAATTTGCAGATTCCAAAACTGGTTCTGAGGAACGTCATGTAGCCTACTTTTGTGAGTCTTTGAACGTTTGTGGCACACTTGTACATAGTGAGATGTGGAATATTTAAATTGTATCTAAATTGGAAAGTTTACATGTTTTAGATTCACTCCTAACATTACAATAATGCTTCTTCTTCTAGATCACATTTGAAACAATCATTTTGAAATTAAATACCGATATTTTGGAGAGAATATTTAATCTGAGCTAAACCCTCTACCCACAGAGAACATGCTTCGGCCCAGATGGCTTTGATGGCTCATATCAACAGCCCCGCATTCCCATATTCTCACGGCAACCCCCACATGACACCTCAGGGGACACAATCTACAAGTCCACAAAGCGCATGTAGACAGTTGCCTCCACAATGGAGGCTTTGAACATCAGCTAGAATTTCTCCAGCCTCCTCAAGAACGAAGGAAAAGAAATCCCTCTGAAAAAGAGCGGGAAGGCCGTCCTGAACTGGGACCAGCCAGACATTCCCAGTTCACCCTCACTACACATTTAGGTTTGACAGGTTATGTCTCGACAACCTGATTGCAACTTCAAATTCAAGAACATTATCTCATATTGTAAGTACATCATGACTTTCTTTCAGAATTTATACCTTTTTACCAAGTTAACATTTTAAGATTTAATCTTTTTTTAAGAAGTCCATATTTTTAGGCAATGTTGGTGTAGACATTGATATCTCATCCAGTTATATTCTCTGCATGCAGCCCTACGAGAGTCCAGTGACAAACACAAATGGCGACAGTGATTGACACATAAAGATACACATTAACTTCTCTGCTCTTTATTTCTATTTGGTGAAGTTATATTAAACTGTGTATTTCAGTACATTAAGGATTTCTACTAGTTAAAAAGCTTTAACCTAATCAGATCAGTTCTTTGACAGATCCACAGGTGACTTCAATACGTTTCTAAGTTACTGTGTATGAATACAATGTGGACATTACGTACACCTTCAGTATCACCATGAGGACTAACACTATGAGCCGTGGTGGGGAAATATAATGGACCCAACTGGAACCAGAAGTTTCCTTAAAGAGCGTCATATGAAAAGCAAATGATTACAGGAGGCCAGGGTGTTAAAAGAAAAAAAAACATTAACATGTTTCTATTCTTGTAAAGTAATTCGTTAAGTATTGATTTAAAAAAAATACAATTGTTTGCCGAACGACCGCCATGATTGGAGGTCAGTTTAGTCACCATTTTATTTACCACTGCAGTTCATCATATGGACCTGTGAACATTTTTTGCTTCTAATAAAAGAGATACTGCAAAACTTATGAGCTCAGACAGGCGCTAATAGCTCGATAGCTCGATAGAGGCAGATAGATGAGAGAGGGAGAGAGAGGGAGTGAGAGCGAGGAAGATAAAGTGAAGCTAAGCCGGGCTCCGAGGGCCGGTCAGTGATTAAGGGATGGGAGGGATGAACACCAGCCACTGAGGGACTAGTGTCTATCTGTGTGAGTCCATGTGAAAGCGGGGCTGAGGAAAAAAGCTCAGAAACAAGAACCCACTGTTACGGTATCTTAGCAACCGTCTCTGTCTCCCAGGTGACGGGGACTGACATCACTTCCTGTTGGTGAGTGTGTATGTGTGATTACACAGTGTCCCAAGTTTTTAAATAAATACCGCACAAACTGATACGTGAATGAGTCACGAATGTACGCGTGAGGTTGAGCAAAGTTCATGCATCTTCAGCAGCACCCCATCAGGCACCATCAGGTGCATGGCAGGATAGTGTTAATGTGCAGGATTTAACTTGCATGCATCGTGTGTGTGTGCATGTGAGAGCACGTTTCGAAAGCAGACTGTGGGCATATACGAGGAGTCTGTGCCATGTGCGCATGCGGTCAGCCTGATTGTACGTTATGCCAAGGAAAACACGGCCAACTGATGCCATCTGGTAGGACTACTTGGCACGAGGGGACTCTCTATGGTTCCACAACATATTGGAGTAGTTAAAATTAACACTGTGACACTATTTGGCAGAAAAAGACACTGTACTATCTATTACTGTGTCTATTTCAGTCTCTCTCACCTTAAGGGTCCAAGCTGCATTCACACAGGGGGAAGGAGGCAGGACTGTGGAGTCCTCGCCATCACAAGCAGAACATCATCATGTGCACGCATCAACAGCAAACCTCTTAACAATCACGACGACTTCATCAATAAGATATTCTCCATCATTTTATTTTATCCTCATAAAACAACCTAAGCAATAATAATAATAATAATAATAATAATAATAAAAAAGGAAAATCTCAAGAAAAAAAGAAAAGAAAAACTCAGATTTCAGATTTCAATGATGATCTTTCTAAACAAAAACGCATATAAAAAAGTCGTTTCCAGAAGCATGACATATTTACTGTTTCCAATGGTTTGGCTTCATCCAGTGAGTAGCATGGAGGATTAGCGTGCCGTCGGTTTGGCCATTTACATGAAAAACTAATGCTTGCATTGTCTG
Source organism: Cottoperca gobio (assembly GCF_900634415.1). Taxonomy (NCBI): domain Eukaryota; kingdom Metazoa; phylum Chordata; class Actinopteri; order Perciformes; family Bovichtidae; genus Cottoperca; species Cottoperca gobio. The sequence goes on along the minus strand of NC_041362.1, from coordinate 5,996,220 downwards.
CCCCTAATTAACTTCGGCTGCTCAGTCCCATAAAAAAAAAAAGAAACCCTGAAACTACTCATGATTTGTTCCTTAATTATGTTGAACATTTGTAGCAATAAAGCAGCAGAGCGAGGCATGTGTCCAAACTGGAAAAAATGGATGCTGAGATTCAACTAAAAATCCTGTTCCTGACTCCACCGTGCTCAATCAGATAAGGTCCATGAGGATTTCATCCTCCATGACACTGGACACTTGGGGCATCCCGGACTGGGGAACAGCGCCTCTCTGACCTCCAGACATCAGCATCTGACCTGCACACAGGTTGGGACGGAGTGGAGAGAGAGGTAGAGAGAATTAAATGAGGGATTCACTTTTCTTTTTCAGAATTAATACTTTCTATTGAGAATACTTTTGAGCACTTTTAGGCGTTTCCTTAATTAAACATAACATAAGTACAATGAATGTCGAAGTTTGAATGACAATTGCAGTTTAAAGACACATTTTTGCCCCTACATCTGGATACACCATTTATTTTACTATACACTGTTTTCCAAATCACATCATACTTTGACAAGTGTGGTTTTATTTGTATTGTTTTCCAATGCAGCCATCTGTTTCCATTCATTTCGCTTGGAAGGCCAACTTTGATTGACATACGTCGGTAAACATTGACGCACTTACTTTTGTGTTCAGTGATTTTAAAAGTTTACGTTGTGCATAAATGTAAATGTACTGCCTTCAAGCTCAGACGTCCGGGACTTCTAAGTCAACAATGAGACTAGATTTATTCCTGTACTATTTTATCAGAAAATCAAGCCTCAACAACAAACAACAAACAATATAGACGAGCATAATGTGGATGAGGCCGTTTCTTTCTTTGAAGCAATTACTTTACCCTATTCACACATATTGCTGAAAAGAAACGCAAATGAACGTGCATTACAATAACGCGCTGAGCAGCTTTTGGGCAGGGTTGAACTGCAAATGTTTAGAGAGCAGGGTGAAAAAGATTTATAATAAAGTATTTTGAACATTTTTCTTGAGGAAATTCAGCTTTCAAAACACAAAGAACAACCAATGACTGACGAGGGGCCAGGGAAACCATTCTGCACTCACTGGTTGGAACTCATCTTTAGTGCACAGGACAATCGTCTGGCCATCAAAAGGAAATTAATCTTTTAGCAATGGATGGAGCTTCTAATCAATACTTAAATGCACCAGAAGTTCTGCAAACTTTTTCAATCAATGTGCACAACAATGAAGTAAGTTTGACATAAATTTGGGAAGCATGCACACTGGGATGGAATATTTATCTCAAGATCATTTCTGCATGTTTATTTTTTGTTAAATACATGTTGAGCAGTTTGTTTTGTACAAAAATGAAATACAAAATGCCGTCTGTAGTAATGTGAAGTTGGCAAGTTCTCTTTAAGGTCTTTCTCTGTTGAACTTTGGATGCCTGGTGCTACAGTTATAATTTGGTCAATTTCTAGCAACAAGAGTTTTTGAAATCTTTTCGGATATCAACACTCTTCAAAGGGTACATGTTCAGGTCTACATTCTAAAAGTAGACGTCTACTCGAGTCTCTGAAGTCCTTCCACCTCTGTGGGGGTGCTTGCTGACCTGCCAAGGGCTGCCTCCACTGGCCCTGCATTTGAGCCCCCCCTCCAGGTGTTGGATGGACCAACTGCTGCCCTAAACCCTGGTGGGCCATCATGCCTGGCATGTGAGACACCCCACCCTGCTGCAAGGACACAAAGACAGAAGAGTCACGTTAACCTCTACAAAATCTCACAATTCCAGAAGAGCAATTACTGTACGAGACATTTACGGGGCGATTGCACTCTTACTGGCTGCTGTTGGCTGAGCAGAAGACTGCGAAGCTGTGGATTGGCTCCTGGGTTTGAGAGGCGGAGTATGGGACCCTGGGGTTGGGCTTGTCCGCTTTGTGCAACCTGGTTGGGTGGAGCACCACCGACCGACGGCTGTTGGTTGGCTGGTCCAGCTGCTCTCATCGTCATCTGAAGGAAAAAGTTTAAGATGTCGCACACCGCATTCATGTGATATAAGAAAAACAATTATGACATACTTATAAAAAAAGGAACATCTAGATACCAAGATAAAAATTTCAGTTACTCATCACACACAGGGTCAAAGATTCGGCCAAGTGGTTGCATCCTGTCGGGGCATTTTACCACCTTCAGGCTGCTATTAGCAAGTCTATTGTCTGCAATGTTTTAGATTACATTAATGCGACCTTTGAGGACGAACAGGAAAACGAACAGTTACACAGGGCGGATGTAGACCATCGTGTTTGGAGCAGGTCTATTTGTGCTCGTCACCTCATGCACAATGCAAAGAGTTCCAATTCAATCAAATGTACAAGCGTATGCATGCATGTTACCAATGAAATATGTTTTTCTACCCAGTGCCGTGCATCAATAGGAACATTCAACAGGGGCTGCTAAAGTCAACACATGCCGATAGGAGATTAGCTGTCCACCAGCCTGACGCTGAGCAGTGTGATGTGAGCGACAGTGTGTCTAGGTTTGTGTACGTACAACACAGAGCTGAGTTCTGAAAGTCCACAGAGATTGCAATTGAGTTTAACAACATTCAAAATACATTTTATGAAGCAGCTTACTGCTTATGCTTACTGCATAGTTTCTAGCCTATGTAGTTTAATGAAGCGTGTCATTTTCACAGCTAAATGATCATATAACACTTTAAAGTCCTTAACATTTGAATTAAGTGCCTGTTGACACTCTGGACACTTGTTGCTTTTATGTTAGGAGGCTACCGCAGGTCTCACCATGTTGTTCTGCCTCTGCTGCTCCTCCATCATGGAGACCTGACTAACAGGGGGCATGCCCACCACCACAGACTGGACACAGGACAGATCAGAGAGAAGGAGAAGGAGGAGGACAGGGGAAGAGAGGTGGAAGTGGGAATAAAAGAGGACAGTGGAGGAAAGGGTTACCAGTAAGGCATGCAGAAATCAGCGGGACCCGGGGCAGTAAAGGTGTCAACAGCAGGCAGCGTGAAAGGGAAACTGGTGTGAAACACAGGCTCACATGGCAGCACAGAGTGGGTTCATTTACCTGCTGCTGGATGTTGCCGTGGGAGACAGGAATTGGGCCAGGAGGCCTGTTGAGGAAGTTCTGGTTGGGGGCGACCTGACCAGGCTGCATCGGACCTGCACCGCCCAACTGCTGCGTGGAAACAGAGAGAGAGTGAGACAGCAGAAAGTACATTCTTCTAACAGTGAAGCATTTTATCCCATTTATGTATTGACTTTATATGCATACGCTTCCTTCTCACCTCTGCTTCACCTCTATACTCAGTAACACCTTAAAGTTCAGTCTTTTTAGTGCCAAATTTGCACAAACCGACAACTGTGGATTTTGTTCCACACCACGTAAACATAACCCTCCAATGCTTGTACATGTGGGCTTGTCCGTATTAATAAGATAGAGTTTTTTGTAAGTGTAAACTCATCCTTTAAAATGTCATAACCATTTTAAAAAGCTGAAGCAAAAGCCCTTTGACCAACCCTCTTGTCCAAATCAATGAGCATCTTCTACAGAGTCTAATATTTGGATATTCTTGTATTGTCAGTCCATAATCTGTATTTTGTTTTAGTCAACATATTTTGCGCATGTAATGGATGTTTACTGTGTTAACAACCTTGAGTGTTGGGTGAAATCAAATATTCACGTTGTGCATGAGTATGTGCAGATGGAAAGCAAAAACAAACAGTTGGATATGATGATGCACCAGTGGAGACTTAACTTCAAACACCACCTGCTGAGGTGTTTGCCGTTTTGGATTTCACGGTTTAAAACAAACCGAAGCTTGATGAATAAAGCCTTAAGCAAAGTCGGGAGTGGAAAAAGTCATCTACAATATCCATTCCAAGTTAAACGCTGAGGGAAAAAGAACGGAAGCAACCTGTTGCCGCAACAGATTCTGCAAACACACCTGCAAGGTAGGTTCTGATCATCCTGAAATATAACACTTATAACTCTAATACTTAAAATCGCAATACGAGACTGATAACTGTAAAAATCAGAGATCATTTACTTAAGTAAAAGTACAAATACCACAATAATACTGTGAGAATACTACAAGTAAGAAGTCCAGCATTCAAAATCGTACTTGAGTAAAAGTATGTAAGAGTTATCAGCATGTACTTAAAAGTATTCATAGTACTGTAAAATGTTCCCTGTAATTACATATGATGTTTTCTAGGATTAATATTACTGCGTTATTGTGCATTTTACTGCTGTGAATGTTTACGGTTGAGATCATTTTAACTCCTTTATAAACTGTTGGGTAGTTTAATGTACAGCAGATCATCATGTTTGTAGCGTCTCTGTCCTGTGAGAACCACGTGTCTCTAAAAACTCAACTTTTCACTAGCTCAGAAAAAAACGGCCTGTTTTCAGCTTTGTGACGATGCATTTTTCAGCTGATCCAAAAAATCCTTTTAAATAGTTCATTTAGCTTAAGAAGCTTTTTTTCAACCCATGTGTGAAAAGTAACTTTGTCAGATAAATGTAGTGGAGAAAAAAGTAGAAGTAGAAAGTACCACGAAACGGAAATACTCAAGTAAAGTGCAAGTACCGGAAATGTGTATTTAAGCACAGTACTTGAGTAAATGTACTTTGTTACAGTTCGCAATTTCTAAAAAAAAAAAAAAGGCAACATTTGAAACGGGGAGCAGTGGCCTTGAGTTGGCTGTGCTGTGCTGGCTTGTGTTTCTACACTCGGGGAGCGACGAGGAGGAATGATGGCCGTTTCATTCGTCCTCTAAGCACAAATTATTAACTACAGACTCAGGGGGGACAAATGCAATGGAAAAACACCTTCACCCATCCATCTTGCTGAATCTGAACAAATCACCCTGGGATTGCACTAATGCACGCTGTTTTCTGACCAATAATAACAGTGCAACACATACCTTTAGGTTTTTAGAGGGAACTAACAAAACAACTGGCTTTTCTTCAGTCTAAGATTTATCTCCTGTCTTTAACCCAGTAACCTGGAAAAATCCCAGATCACGATTTAGGGCTTGCATCGCTTTCCAGGGAGAAATATTCAATGTTGTCTTGCTGTAAACAGAATAAACTGCAATCTGGTTCCCAAAGAATGCAACTCCAGGGCTTTGCACAGAAAACCTTAACTACTGGTCCAAATTGAAATTTTAATTACGTTAAGATTGCTGTCGCGCGTCCCTATTAGCAATGCAGCACTGAATATGTGATGTTACACAAGAGCCAAAAACCTTCATTACAATTTCATGTTTTCTGCCTTTCTCTAAATGCCCTGATGCTCTCTCACACACACACACACACACACACACACACACACACACAAGTTACATATAGGGCTGACGCGCTTTTGCGAAGACATAAAATTAGTAGGGTGAGTAAACAAGCGCTATCACTGCTGATGAGAGCAGACTGCGAGGAGGAATGTAATCCAACTCATGTAAAGCAGACAACAGGATTCATTTTTAAATGGAGACTTGCTGCTTCTCTGCGAATGGATGCTGCATTGTTTCAGAGCTATGCAGCACCCCTCCTCACTGGATGCAATAAGCTGGAGTGGAGCCCTGTGATGGAAAAGACAGCTAATCCAGAAGACACATTTTAAATCACCCTGTCTCTAGGGATGAGGATGAGCAGAGGGGGAAAGTGACATGTCCATGTCATGTGGACAAGGCAGCAGCATTTGTAACCTGTAATGAACTCAGTGACAAGAGCTGGTCTACCTTTACAGAGCGGTTGGAGGGGGTAGTTTTCCTTGAACCACTGTCACTCCGACAGCGAATCTCATGTAATGTTAACATCTGTGTAGCCAGACGTTAAAAATGTAATATCTACCCGAGTTGTGCTTGTACAAAGCCGAATCTCGCAACTTGATACATTTTCAAAAAATCACTGAGCAACTAGTGTGCATATTTAGTTTTTCTGATGTTATTAACTCACATGCATGTATTTTGTAATAACTGCAGGGATTGCATTACACTGCATGGGTATTGTAAAAGAAGACAGATCAATGATATGCCCATCACAATTTCCCAGAGCACAAAGCGACATTTTAGGCCAACAATCTAAAACATATATTCAGTTTACTTTCATATCGGACTAAAGAAACCACCAAATCTTACATTTAAGAAGACTAAACATTACAATTACTCGCTTACCAACATTGTTTCGGAATAATTCATTAACAAGTTCATCTCTAAATATGATGACAGAATACTATTGATCAATACATCAAGTGTCTCATACAAGTAAATGTGTCATTTACATAATAAATCATATTTAAAAACAATTACAAATGTCCGCTTTAAGATTGTTTTAGGTGCTGTGATTTTAAAATATAAAACATTTGGTATTAAATTGTACAGGTACACTGTAGAAACATTGTAGACACAGTGCACTGTATCAAGAAGAGCTTAAAAGCCATGAAGCTCTAAATGCATTTTAACAAAGTATAATTACCACAAACAATAAACTAACACGGCAGACAATGCAAAGTTTTACCGAGATGAAGTGCACTTATATTTCCTCCACAGAGATAATGAGGTGGGAGGGCAACAGCCAGCTAATGTTGCAGTAGGAATTTAGCTAATGCTAGCACCATTAGCTTCTACTAGAGAGAGACGTTAGTGGCTGCTGTGGAAGATACTGGGCGCGCTAAATGAAATGTCAATAACAATGTACCTTAATGCCGTAAACAATGCACCTCAATTCCCCGGTGCTCCTCTATAATGCCTGCTCATTATCACCTCCTTTTGGTCTACCAACTCCACACTTAAACCTTCCTTTCTTCCCACCAGCTCCAGTTCCTCCTCATATCACTACTCACCGCTCTGTGCTGCTGGACCTGCTTGTGGTTGGTGATGACTTGCCGGATGCCGTTGACGAAGCCGCTCTGGTCGTTGGGAATGAGTCCCATGAATATTCTCTTCTTGGATGAGTAGAGCAGCATCAGCACCCTCACTTCACAGGGCGAGGTAGTGTGGGGGAAGTGGACGCAGCCGGCCTGCAGGGGAGGGTCACAGGGCAGATTAAGACCCTGACACGGGAGCCTGTCGTAATTATGGGATGGGCTCGGGCTTTGGGGAAATAACCTACTCTTGAGATCCTTTTCCCAAATCGCACATATCACTTTTATGAATTGATTGACCTTAATTCAAACTGTGCTTTCACTGGGGTGTAAATCAAATTCAAGCAACGACGCAGAGCTCAGCTGAATACTATTAATGCCTCTGCTCAATGTTATTCCCTGATTAACAACACGCTGACAAAACCTCTATCCTTATGCTAGCCGTCTGGAAATAAATCAAAACTAAACTATTAAAAGGTTTTTGTCTGAACCGATGGCAGAGCATGTTTACAATCATACCAACTGGCCTGAAAGTGACTGAACATATAGCCTGGAACCCCCTCTAGAGTCTTTAACACAACACTGCAACACAGACAACTACTGGACAGAGGCGGGAGCTGCACTCAGTTTGCCACTCATGGAAAATGTATTACTGTATACTGAATGATGGATACGACGGGGGACAAGGAGGGAACACACATTTTAATCTCAGGAAATAGAGTGCTTGAAGACTTACAAAGCCATTGGCCATAATGCGGTACAGGCCTTTCAGCGACTCCATGTCTTTGTTGGTGAAGAGAAACTGAACCATTCGAGAGTTTCTGAAAAGGTGACCTAAGGTTGTCTAGAGAAAGAGCAGACTTAGTTATGCATCATTCATAAACAAGCGTCCCCACAACACTTAAATAACAAACAGTAAAACAAAAGCTAAAAAGAAATGGTCTCACTAGTAGCTGCTGTGGAATCAGCTGCATGATGAGTTTCTGAGGCCACTGCTCCGTGTTTCTGTTTGGAGACACAATGTCAGCTGTGTGCACGAAACAGACACTTCACTACAGACAAAGAGAATAGAGTTTGATTGGCTGCTCACAGATTTTCCCCTTGGTTAACATGCACTTGACATGGCAGAGAGCGCGTCAGTTTGGTGGTTGAATCCATAGAAGAGGCTTTAGGCTTCTGCAGGAAAGGGGGGGAGTGAGGAGTGACACAAAACGAAGAGGAAAGTTAGTCAGCAAGCCTGAAGAATACCTGGAGAAGCACGTGGCAAACATCTTAAAATCCCACATGATACCTGTAAACTTATCTTTAAAATACTGAGCCCATCACCAAACAAAGCTGTCAGAACCGCTAAACTTTCAATTAAACAAGGTGATAAAAGTTCTTTACATAAGCAGAAATCCTGATTGTGTTATATTTATGTTTGCATATTGTTGTACTGAGCATTAAAAGTTTCCCTCTGGGGGGGGGGGGGGGGGGGGGTTTATGTTATTCCGCTGATCTACAAGTGGCAGTACAGGGCCCCTTTAAGTTGAGACATCAAACATTGCTTTTAAACACATTTAAATACAGAGTTTTTTCTTTAAAGGGGACTGGATGCTGTGCTCTAACAGACTCCAGATGATTTACCAACCTCACAGTCAGGAGTTATCGTGGCCAACATTTAAACTCTTTCACAACTAATGAAATGGACTTGGGAATGTATTTTCTTTATTTGGCAAAAGCTTAATGATGTGATGCGTGGATTTTCCCCATTGTGATGCACTGAGCTAAGGACGCCTCCTAACTGTCTCTTTCTGGAGGTGCTCTGGGAAATAACTGCTGCGGACACCCGGGAAGACCCAGGACACGGAGGAGAAGGACACGTGGGCTGCCCTGCTCACCCTTTTGCCACTGTGACCCCAATCAGGACATGCAATTAAAAACAAATTGATGAATGGATGGACGTTTAAAGACCTGCAGATAACCTGTTCCTTAGTAAAATGTCAAGAATAAAATACTTTCTAAGCACATCAATGCTGAAATCCCACTGGGAAAACAGCCAGACACTCCATCTTCAGGACATCAATGCAGGATCAATGATCTATCCATCACATATTAGTCTGGCCTACTGTAGTGCCTGTGCTATCCGTTGCAAATGCATTGTGCTTGGCTTTCCCTGCAGACAGATGGCTTATCTATTTTCAGGGAGGAATTGTTAAATCAGGGATGAAAGGGAGCCTGGGATGTGAACAGTAACAAAGCAATCCTATTCAAAAAACACACCTTAAATTAGTGGCGGATTAAACAAATGATGTTAGCGAAACCGATCTGAAAAGTTTCCCCTTATTTTAGACGATAAAAGCTTTCATGAAATTCAGCCAAAACAGAAGGAACCATATTGATAACAGTGAACTCGAAGCTGCAGACGTTCTGAAATCAACAACCGTTTCTTCAAACGAGTTTTAGTTTCTGTAGTGTGAAATATTCCACAACAGATTAATCCAGAGGAGAATCACTTACAGAGCAGAGAGCCTAATAAGTGAACTGGAGGAGGATATAACAGATTAAGAGCAATGTTTCATGCTCTAATCTGTCCACTTTGGTTGTTTGCAGCTGTACACGCTCACAGGCAAGATTAAGAGTTTCCTGAGCTTCCCACTCTTATTCCTGCTCATTTAACCGCCTTAGATAATTCTGACAAACAGAAGAGGGAGGGTGAGACTGTAGTCGATAGAGGCGATTGATCAGAGTCCGTCCACAAACACAAACACTTGAAGGCCTCACGAGTGTCGCATACAAGCCATTAACATCCATTTTCCTTGCTCAGCACAGAAAGTGCAAACTGAATCGATTTGACCTTGAGCTGAAGCAATAGTAGTGGAGCGTTAAAATAATTTGCAATTAATCAGACTGTACAATAATCAATGACAGGTGGTTATTAAGACTCACAACAGTGATAGCACCTGACGGCGATGCGTCGTCAGTTGTCACAGTTCACAGCTCGGACATCAAACCAGCAAAGGTAACGAAAACAACAACATGTTGTAAGACACGCTTCATCTCTTTCTCGTAAGAGTTAGATGTGGAGATCAACAGCACTCTCAGAATCGTCAGGTACATACAAAGCTTGAGCCAGCGGCCTGTTAGCTAAGTTAAGCATACAGACTGCATCAGCCCCCGGAAGCGAACTCATTTAAACGTTCGATCTTGATCCTGAGGTTACATCGTCACTGTAAGGTTGGGAGGAGACCCCAGGAGACTTACTGGAGCTGCTGCCCCCGCGACCCGACGCGGGATAAGCGGTAGACGATGGATGGACGGTGGAAGGGGTCAGCACGGGCCGAGGAAAAAAAACTATTGAACGTGGATCCGAATCACGTGGCGGATACACAAATTATATTCAACTGTCACTGATCTGAATATGACTTTCTGATATCCCTTTACTTTAAAGCTTCATCATCACGGCACCAAACCTTTTAGCAGGTATTACCTCTTGCCACTCCAGAACTCCAGTCCATGCTACAATCTTATTGGCCACACTTTGCTGCTGCTGTCCAATAGGATTGGTGTTGCCTTGAGGTCCAGACACACCAGGCTGTCAAGCAAACAGAAGAGGAGGGGTCACATGTGGTGCACTGGAACATGTCAACAGAACCATTACCAGTCAGAAATAAAAGGTTGAAATGGTAAAAATAAAACAGACTAATAGAGGAATTTCATAAAGTGAATAATATAGAGCATGAAATTACGCTGATTAAACTGGACCATCATTAAATATTAGATTTGGCTCATTTTAGACGATTTAATCTCTAACAACATAAGACTCACAAGTATGTTGTACGACTAGAGAAGGATGAATGAATGGTTTGGGAAACACAAACATTGACTGTACCCACAATAACTTTCTGGGGAAAAGGAAACATCTTCTGGTTTTGATCGGATAGTAGTACTATCATTTAAAATTCATTTTGATATTAGACTTCAGACAGCGTGTTGTTATGCAAACTCAGCTAGAGGCGGCTGGCAGTACAGCATCACAAGCTAATGTCTCTGATATCTAACTTGAACAGGGACACTCACATGTGAAAATATTAATATGATTTAAACATTGATAGTGTTTACAAGAGGGTGAGAATATCAAATCATGTCTTCGGCTGAGTGCTGACAGTTATTTAAACTCTGGTTAACTTACAACAAACAGTGAGAGCCACTGCTTCTGACGGACTGTCATTGCAAGTGATTAGTGACTGGAGTCCTCGTATTGAATTGTTCACATTAGGCGGACACTCTGAAACTCTCTGTATGTGGGAATCAGTCAGTCTTCCCTGGATCGCTCTGTTCAGTTACTCCTCACCATTTAACCTTCCCAGTCAAAATCCAAAAGGTTAACGAGCTCTCTCCATTGCTGCTCCCAGATTGTGGAACAGTTTGCTCCTCGCTGTCACGCGTCTTCCCCATCTATTTTAAATCGCGGCTAAAGACCCAGCTTTATACAACCATAGAGTTCCCTTAATTATCAATATATTATGTTGTATTTTATGTGCTTGACTTGTAACTGGCCAGGAAGTGAATTACGATGTCGTCTACTCTGTGGTTTATCAGAGGACCGCTGATCTCCAGGTTGTTGACTCAGAACACATCGTTTACAGCGACAAAAGCCCGGTTGATGGGATACATGACGCATTGGGTATTATTGGTTTTATCTTGATCATCATGACTCACCATGTTGGGCTGTGCTGAAGGCACGGTGGGCTGATTCACGGGAGGTTGCTGCTGAGGCTGAGCCTGCGGCTGCTGAGGCTGTCCTTGGGGGGGGACTGGCTGCTGTTGGCTGGGAGGAACTTGTGGCATCATGGACGGTGTTGCTGTAGTGACTGTTGCAATGCTGGGCGCATTGATCTTCACCCCAGAGACTGATGGGATGGTTGGCTGACTGTTGAATGGAGGGCCTTGATTGACCATTCCTGGGACTGGAGGAGGCAGAGCAAGAGCAGATATCACGATTAAAACATACACGGCACATGATCATCTAAAGAGCCTGTTATTATGGGTCACTCCTGGTCAAAGTATCTCGTAAATACCAACAATGTAAAACCAAAGGACAGCCATCGTTGGTAAATCGTTTTCCAGAGAGTGACAATAAGTGTTGCTATAAATACAGACACAGTCACACATACAGTTTGCAGACAGAGAACCGCCTCTAAAATCTTGGCTAACACAAATCGTTCACAGAGTCCACTGGTAACTCACAGCGACTCTTCTGGTTGTTGGCTGCTTCCACGGCCATCTGTGCAGCCACCTGAGCAGCAGTCATGGAGGCCGGAATCTGTCAGCAAGCAGATTAAAGGAAGACAATGCTGGGTAAAACGTTTTAGGAAAGGAACATAAACACCACTGTCTGAAACTGAGCCAAAACGAGGCAGCAGGTATTAGTCTCCAGGCAGCCTTACGCTGTGTGGCTGCTTGCCCATTACCTGATAAGGGTGGGTTGGGTTAATGGGTGGAGGGGGCTGTGAAGCTCCACTAAGAGGCTGACTGACAGGCAGTGGTTGAGGAGGGAGGACAGGTTTGAGCGGCCCAGGTCCTCCACCTGAGGAAACTGGAGACAGGGATGGACATGTGATGGTTTTTACATGTGATCACCGTTATGACATGGAAATCTAAGAATGCTTCGAATGTACGAGAAAAAATAATGCATCTCTAAAAGCAAAGGAATATGACACATAATTAGCAAGGAATTCACACCTACTCACAGAAAGTTGAAGGAGTAACCATTAGGAATAGCGCAAGTCTTTATTTACGACTGCTGAAGCTACCGCCAACTAACCATCATACAGTGGACTCGTGCAAAATGCAACAGTTAACACATTAGTCTGGATGCAATTACATGCCAAAAAGAAATGTAATCAAAACCAGACTGGAGCTTGGAGGAAAGTCTGCTGCTGGTTGAGGGGGCACCTCAGAAAATGAATAATAAAAAGGCAAATTTAGCAAAAGACAAACACAAAAAGATGCGTGGAAGGAGATAACAAACAACATTAATGCCAGCTTTACTCGTCTTTCACAGTCGTGAGGAATGCAACAAAAACAAAGTGGTCTAACATCCTATCAGAAGTGTGTCTGGAGATAAGAAGCTTACAAGAATGCAGCTGCTATAACTGGGAAACTAGAAAAGTGAACTACACTGTTCTGCAGGTTGCTACAGATAACATATTGCTAATGATGTACAATGCTATACTGTACACGCATTTATTTATGTATGAGGTCCACGACTAGCTGAACGATAAAACAGCTTTGATATAGTACCTCCTGATAAGTTGTTCTGGCTAACCTGCTGCAAAAGAAAATCTCTCTTTAGCTGCTGGATATTCATCTTTCTACACCAGCTAGTCGCCAACTTTGTCGGATTCAGAACACATTTCAATCGGTGTGGCCCCCACACAAACATGTAAAGTGATATTTCTCACCAGGTAGCGAGATGCCTCTGACTAAGACCATGTGGAAGGGGTCCTGACTGTAGTCTGGATGGGGTTCAACAGCACCTCCTACTGGAGATGCCCGCTCAAACAAAGACCGTAGAGCGGGAAGTTTCCGAGGAGCCACAACGGAGAAATGAATTCCTCTCTAAGAAATATGAAAATTAAATACATTAATTTTCCTATCAAATAAAGAACATCAAAAAACAAACATCACTGCTACAACCCAAATACTTAAATACGAAAATAGTGACAATTAAGTTTGTTATAAGTACCTAATTGAGACAATATTAGTGATAACTCACATCTCTGAAGATTTTGACCAAGTTGTCTGCTGTGCAGCCGGTGTAGCTCACACTCTCCACAGCAGGAAGCAGGTATGGAGGAGAGTTACACAGCAGCACACACACCTTGTGGGTTTGACCTCTGGCAAAAGTAGAAAAAGAGAAAGCAAAAAGATATATCACTGATAGTAAAAAGTGCATCTCATACACTAAAAAAGGAGCCAGCCTTTAGAGGGCATCAGATGATCTACAGCTAATACTGGGAGCCTTGTTGCAACTTACAGAAGCTCAATATGTGTGACATCAAACAGGAAGAGCTCTCACTGAGCCAGAGCAATTTTGTCCATCAACAAGGTTCTGTTAGCTTGATCGTTCACACGGATGTCATTACTTTATAATGAACAAATAACCACTTCCACGCTGTAATAGACTAAGTGTCAAATACTTTTTAAGGGAGCAATCGCTTGGTAATGATACTTTCATTGGGACATTATGTTATGTTATGACATGGGGGCAATGATTGTACTTTGAAAATGTGTAGACTGTTCCAAGGAATTAGTGAGCAGTGCGAAACCAAAAGACGGCCTTACATTTGCTCCCTCATCTTCTTAAAGTCATCAAAGAGCTGCAAGGCCACAGAAAGTCCCTCTGCAATTAGACTACAGCTTTCAGCTCCACCTCCCATGAACCTGTGTCGAGAAACAGCATTATTATTTAAGATTGGCAAAGTAATAAGGTCTCATTTATCTCTGTTATGATTAAAATACAGCAATGCGAAACCACAAATGCCTTTATGATAATCAAGTAGATAATTTTCAAGTTACTGGATGCTGTCGATCCATGAGACAAACTCAAAGGCAGAGCTGGTTGGTGCGTGACACTGGACATACGACTCAGGAGCACAGTCCACTGTGTTGAACACCACAAGACCGTACTGTGTCCCTCCATACTAGAAGGACAAAAGAAACACAGGAATATTTATATATGCAATATTAACAAACACTTTGTTCATGGTTGTCACTGAAAGAGTCGACAAAGAATGTACATTTATTATTTTATTTAAAAAAAAGAGGGGAAAACACTCACATCTCCACCAAAATCTGTTTCTGCTGGTGGCCCCCCATTGAAATATCTACGGTGAATAAAATCAAAATAAATTAGATGCATTTAGACATGACAACCTGAATAAGAAAGAAGTAACTTCACAAAAGGAGGAGTGTTGCTGTGCTCTTACTCAATAGCTGGAAGTATATAATGTTTCCTTAGTGATTCAAAGTACGGTCCAAGGTTTGCCGTCCCTTCGATGACGAACACCACATCAGCCACCTGATTGTTTCCGGGCTTAGTGGACGGCTCCATGAGAGCATGGATCTGGACAAGAACAGGGGACAGATTTGACGTGTTTATGAAAGTCCAGGTTGAGAAACCTCAATGGTATAGCAGACATTTTATAATTTATTTCTTAAGTTTAAGTTATTAACTCAAGTGCAAAGTAACACAACAACAGGGAGAGATGAGCAGCACTACTTAACAAGCATCCAAGCTTCCCAATAGTCATTATTGCATGGAACATCTGCAACCAAACTAGTAAGGACCATTCTCTGGAAGATTTTGTTCCTTTCAGACCTTTTTAGTTTCCTCTATTTATTAAACATTATACAAAGCATCAAACATGTAAATAAAGTTAAATCTTATCAATTCGATCCTCTCTCTGCAATATTCACTCAACACATGAATGAACCACTTTGTAAGGTAAGATTTGCCCTCAAAAGTGAGTTTCCCACTTAGTTACTGTAGGGCTGTATTAACACTTAACTCCAACAAGCATCGCAATGACCCCTCATGTACATTGATGATATTTTGTCTAGGGCAAACCCACTGGACTACATTCATACTAGTGTAATAACACATATTCTTCAATTATATTTTCATATTTATTTTAGAGCAATATATATATACTAATGGAAACTTGCATTGTATTTATATAGTGTACTTAGTATATAAGAACATGCTGTCGGCTGTGGATGGTCGTTTTCTGCAGTTGTTTTGTTTACGTGGTGTTTTTTTCCTTCGCCTTTTAATTGCACTGATCCAGAAGTAGCGCTCCTAATTTCGTTGCAGTCTATACCATGACAATAACTTTCTTTAAAAAAGGTGAAGTTGTAGTAAATAAGCTCCGTGTTTTGCTTCAAGTCCTGCTGAACCCAAGAGAGAAAGTCAGAAGTTAGGCAGCTAGAGTTACTGTGCACTGAGGCTAGACGAGCCTAGCTAACATGGTCATATTAGTCAACCTTATTCACAGCTACGAGTCATCCTTGACTATCAGCCCGTTTCAGAGCAAACGAAAGCAAAAGCAGTCTGCACGGCCAAAACACATGAAGTGCACAGAGCTGTCCATTCAGTATAGTTAGGTATCGTTAGGTAAACGTCAGTGAGCGATTTTAGCTAAATTGTTAAAAAATAAAAACCTTAACTATCCCGCTATCTAGCTATAAAGTGAAGTGGTGTAGAAGTGCACTGACCTGGTGGTTTACTGCTACCAGTCGAATTGCAGTTGTATTTAGCTACACACAAAAATAACGTAAAATGAGTTTGAATTAGCTCTCACTACACAGCATGCTAACATAACCCATTTGTTGTATTTTTGACGGAAGTGACAAAACCACTGATCCGCCCACAAAATGTGACGTCACAAACTTCTTGTTTGTCTGCTCTTTTAGTGCATACCGGGAGAGTGCTGCCCCCTACAGGCCAACACCGGGAACATACCTTGTTTATTAAATATCTGCCCGTAGCCAGACGTTTTAGAAAACATATTTGGCATAGCACCCATGGATAATAATAATAATAATAATAATAATAATAATAATAATAATAATAATAATAATAATAATAATAATAATAATAATAATAATGATAATGATAATAATAATAAGCTTTATTTGTATAGCACCTTTCATGCAAGAATTGCAGCCCAAAGTGCTTCACAGGAAAAACATAACAATTAGTACACAATTATACAGAGCATTTACAGTACAATAAACACAATGTTGATGTAAATGTGAAATAGCATTACAAATAACATTAAAAAATAGTATTAAATAACAGAATAAAAATAGTAAATAGCATTAAAAAATAGTATTAAATAGCAGAATTAAAAATAGTAAATAGCATTACAAATTGCATTAAAAATAGTATTAAATAGCAGAATAAAAATAGTAAATAGCATTACAAATTGCATTAAAAATAGTATTAAATAGCAGAATTAAAAATAGTAAATAGCATTACAAATTGCATTAAAAATAGTATTAAATAGCAGAATAAAAATAGTAAAAGTGGAAAAGGCTAATAGTTAAGAGATACAATAGCAACTTTAATAAAAGCATTTAAATGAGTTTAAAGTGGCATAAAGTAGCAGCATTAAAGATTATATAAAATATCACCATTAAAAGGCTAAAGTAAAGAGATATGTTTAAAGTACATAGTATGTATAAAGAACATCTAAAGCAATCCTCTTCTTCTTTTATCATGTCGAAAGTGTGGTAAATTCATTTGTATAGTACATTTCCATACAAAGGCAATTCAAATGGCTTTACATGAGACATAATAAAGACTTTACTTTAGGAGAAGATATAAAGGTTAACAAAAATATTAGATATGAGAAATAATTACAGAGTTGAATACAATTGGATGACTAGGGGTATATACAAGGGCATATCAAATAAATAAAATAATAATAATAGCTATCATATTTTAGGGTTTTAAACTGAAAAAAACAAGACATTTAAATACATCACCTTGAACTTTCACTTTAAATTTGAATCCATTAATCTAGAAAATAATTGGCAGATTAATCGCTAATGAAAATCACAGTTCTATTGTATAAAGTTACAGTGCAGTGGGAGATATGAATGAATAGCCCGGAAAAAGCTTTAAATGACAAAGAAATGAGTTGGAGCAGGACTGAAGCGCTCCCCAGATGACCTGATGTTTGGAAGATTCATAACATAGCAATTAGAAATATATGTTGGCCCTATATAAACCATTCAGTGCTTTATAAACCAACAGTAGCTTATTATTGTAAACTATTTTTTTTGTCAGTGCAGAGATCTGAGAAGTAGATTGATATGTTCCAAATGATCCACGTGTGGCCCTATTGTACCTAATTGAGATGACGGCTGACTAATATTCTTAAGCTTAACTGGCACCTTTTTATTTATTCCTGTGCTTCCAGTTCAGATTTAAGGTTGAATTTATTCCATTTCAGTGGCTGCACACATATCGGGATACTTACTACAAAGGCACCTACAGTAATAGATGTCCACATTGAGAGTAAATGAAGCTTTGAAGCATCACTGAAGGTTATCTTAAACCTTTTAACCTGTCTCTTTGAAAGTGCTCAGCCAGTGACGGTAGTCATGAGAAAGGTCATCTGTTATCTGCCTCAAATCTATCTAATGGCCATCCTGAGGTAGACAGAGCCAGGGGCTTTCTTCAAGAGTAAAACTAAGAAACTACACATGACTTTCAAAATCCTGACTTCATACAATTAACCACTGACTGTTACAACTTACAACGAGAGAGACATGAGAAAACCTCAGTTTTTGCAAGATCATGTTACAAACATGTTTAATTCAACTGTGGAGCCAAGACTGGTCTGATGCTCAGTCAGTCATAAACACGAACATGCTCCTGCCATTATGTGGACAGCAGCAGAAATGATGCTAACACATCTGCCCAGCCCTCACGAATATTAACGTGCTTCTTGCAGTGAGTACATAAAGTGACTTGACATCTGAAACATACATTATTAATTGATCAGCTCATTCAAGATAAATCCCCTGGAGCATGTTAAAGTGTGGCAGTGTTCATGCAAGATGTGTCCATGCAATTAAGTACAATTAAGACTCCTGAGAGACATGTAGCTACTCAAACGTCAAAGTACTTCACTTACATTTCTTCAGAGATGATCCATCATGAAAGCTTTTTAATATGTGATATTCTCTGTCGTTGGTGACAGATCAGCCCCACACTTTGTAGATGCATTAGGTGGATTTTAGACTAAACTATCCCACGACAAAGAGTATAGTGTATGCTGCAGGAACACTGGAGAGTTTTAAGTGCTGTTGAACCAGATCTCCAGAAGATGTCAGCAAATATCTATAGTCGGTACAGTAGATTGTTCTTTATCAGAGAGACGACGTTACAGATTGTAACTTAAAGGGACTTGAGATGGTGTAACTATATGTATATATTTATACCCAACTAAAGTTACATAAAAGAAAATCTCCAGGGAGAATAGCCATGAGATAATGTAGTTAATTTCTTTATAATATATCGTCTAACCATTGTCTTAATATCTAAACGAACATAAAATGTTAGTGATTTGATACTGGAAACACTGAACCTGGTCAGCATGTTTTTCCTTTCCTAGTTTTTCCATTAAATCTTTCTTTCTCAACACTTGCCCATCCCCTCCAAAACCTCAGAGCTGAAAATAGAAACAGAGCATAATTACTATGGCAGCAATCAGCACAATGCACAGGCGGCTAACCTGTAGTTGTAACAACGGCACACTGTTTCTGGTCCCCTGAGGCACTTTAGCCAGTCAGCTCAGCACAGCGTTCAGCAAAAGGAATCAGAGCTCATCAAACTCAAAAGCTCCCACAGAAACAATGCTCCGTATCAATTCAACCCAAATTCTAGCAAGGGCAACAAGCTGTGGGCTCAAGCAGCTTTTCAATTTGGGCGTCAGTAAGCAGGGCTGCTTCAGGCAACCTCAGAAAAGTTCTTCTGAGGGAAGGTTTATGCCCAAGGCTTCCCCCTGGATGCAAAAATTAAACCACACAGAGCTTTTTTACTCTGATTGAGCGACGCGTCCAAATTAAACGGACAGAATGTTTTGTGTGTGTGTGTCTGTGTGTGTGTGTGTGTGTGTGACTATGCATGCGTAGGCACCCTTTTACTTTGCAACTCTGAGGCTTTCTGCTTCTCTGAGGGATATACTGTGTGTCTCGCTGCTTTGAACTTCAACACACACATAGCAAGCAGTTGCCAAGCAATTACAGAAAGCCTGCTCTCCGGGAGTGACTTTTGGAAAACCAGACAATGTTTTCTCTTTTTTTTTTCCAGTTTGTTTTTTGTTTGGTCAGAGAATGACATAATAAAATATGAATGAGAAATATGGCCGGTGCCTCTGCGCTCCGTGTCTGCGAGGTCCAGGTGGTGAGGTAAAGACAATTCGTCTCCTAACCGTGGTACCCAGCTGGGACGCTGAAGGCCAGATGGTCTGCTCACAACAGGTAATCACAGCCAGCATGCTGATACACTGACATCCACACAAATTGGTTACCAGAACTACCCAGAGCATTTGGGATGCTGTGATAGTATACCCTACCCTGCCAGTCTCTGGGGCCTTTTCTATCAAGTCTGGCTAAGGTGCTGTGCATCTTGTAAATAAATACACATAAATTCCCCTGTAGCCATCCTCATGTGAGGCCACGATAGCAGAGCGATAATGTCAAAGGATGTTTCATAAAAGTTTCTGTTTGTAAAGTGAATATCATTAAGTTCTTCCATAAAAGCAATTTGTAGAAAAGGTCAGATGGGGCCCAGCTCCTGCATTAAAACACCGTTGCAAGCTACTTTAATAATCCTACTCGTTGAGGTTTCCACTTGCACGCATTCATTGAATTCATCATTTTGAAAGGTTTTGGTTATTATTTATAGTGTTTGAATAAAATGTTAAAAACTGTATACGTGGCATAATAAGTGGACTCATAAAAAGGTCGGAGTCCCTTTGCGCAGCGCTTTCAAGATGAGAAAACAAAAGTGTGGAGTTCCAGTCACGAATGGTTTCAGCGTGTAGGTAGTGTAGGTAAGGTCATGATTTAAAGTGAATCTTTACATGCAGATACATGCAGATGGAAGATGTCAAAAAACACCAAAGTATCACCAAAAGCTTTCATCTTTAATGATGCAATGGAATTCATTATCATTTTGGAAAGTAATCAGATACAGTATATTAGCAAAAAGAGCCAATGCCTTGCTGTCAGCTTACTTTAAATAAATCCCTCCAGTACAAACAGCTCTATATTGCACACACCTCCCCCAGTCTCTAACTTGCTCCCCCTCCCTCTCTGCCTCTTTCAGCTCACTGAACTGAGTGAAATGTCTTTCCGACTAAATGATTATTTTTTTTTTGCACGGTGGGAACGTTGCCATGGAGACAGCAGCCCCCCCCCCCCCTCTCCTCCTTCCACTTTACTCTCTCAACAGTCTACAGCATTAAAACTGTGCTAACTGGTACGTTGTCACGTGTGTATGTGCACGTGTGTGTCTCTTCTTGAACTGTCAACACTGTCAGTGTGCTGCAGGTGCCCCATGACGAGTGTGTCTATATACAGAACTATCCTCCTCCACCTCCTGACTCCACACATATACACACACACACACACCCTGCATGCAGCTATCCCCTCGTCTCCAGGTTTTCCCATTTGTGTCCTCCTCCTCCGCCACTCTCATTCTCCCGCTCTTCATCCTTCATTTGTTTAATCCTCTCCTACTCCTCCTTCTTATCATTCCCCTGCACATCTGAGCTCGGTCTTCCTCCTCTGCTCAGCTGGAGTTGCAGATTGCTACTGGTGCGAATCTTCGCTTTAACAAGACATAATAACCACATGACAAATAACATCAGTGATTTTGTAAATAAAATAGGACAAAATAGAAGTAGGGAGGCCAGATGGAGCAAAGCACACAGGGCAGGCAGCCGTGCTCCATTTTGCATTTAAGCAAAATGCGGCCACGATAAAGAATTCATGACAAAGTGGCTGAATAATTACACACGACTTAATGTACAGAGAGCTTAGTGATAAAAAAGAAAGTTGGGTTTAGGCTGCTTCTGTCCAGGTAGAGTGTCTTACATCCCATGCCTGAGTCAAATATAGACAGTGTACATCAGAAATGCCCAGGGCCCTGCATATTATATATATAGCACACTGCCTGGGATCTGTGACAGTAGCTTCACCCCCTCTCCTGCCTCCCAACCCAGTGGATTAAAAGAAGTCAGAAACACAAAGCTGGATGATACATATCCTTTATTCCCATTATCATTGCTTCAGCCACACTGTTACTTACACATTCACCGTTATCGACCTGGTACAGCTGTCCCGACTGAAACAATCGCCCTGACTGAACCCCCCACTCAAAATTCTCAGCTTTAACCAATAAAAAAGTAAACCTCTTGAATAAATTATATATTAAAAAAACAATTGAAAATCAAAGAGAATACCAATTTGAGATAAATACAGCATAAACAATGTTATTTCATCATCATTGTTTTTGACCACAGAGATAAACAATTGCTAGGTCTCCATTTAGTCGTCATTAGTAGTATTAGTAACAAGTTCATTGTCAGATTTTGCTTAAAGCATTACTTATATAATTTTTCATTGCATCAAGTTGACATCATTCATGTTAATATAAGCATGCAAACATGTTTCCCCATGACCATTCAGAACTGCACTAACACGAGAAGACAGCGGAAGACAATAGAGAGGACAGAAGGAGGGTGTCATACAAAGAAGGAAAGAAAGAAAGAAAGAGGGATGTGAGATAGCAGAGGGAACTTGAAGGTGGGGGGGGGGGGGGGGGTAGGGAATTAGAGGTGAACGGGAAGGTGGAGGAGTGGAGCGGGAGGAAAGATAAGGATTGCTGGAGGACAGAATCAGGAATCAGACAGAAACAGAAAGAGAGGGACAGAGAATAAGGGAATGTGCTGGTTCCAGTATGGGTTTTGTAATCCATCACCAGGCAGTAACACAAGGGCTAAATAGGGTAGACACAAGCAGAGAGAGAGAGAGAGAGGCTGGGAAAGAGAGAATTATGGGGCCTGGAGACCAATGGATCAATACCATATCTACTTATACAAGCTGGTCGATAATCCCCCAGCTGACAAATCACACAGAATACTTGCAGGTTTGATGGGGGTTGTGTCACTTGCCGTATACCCGATCAAGCACACACCAGGAAGTCTCACTACACTTGCACGGGCCAAAAGTAAAGAGAAAGAAACTAGATCCCTACCCTGAAACGCGCACACACACACTCCTCCATTACCGTGTGTGTGTGATAGGATGAGAGAGAAATGGCAACGATAGCAATACAAGTAGCTGTAGTGAGGTGTTGTACTGTTGTTTCGCTGAGGTTACAGTAGTAGTCGTAGTAGTGGTGACAGACATGGCTTTATAAGTCTGTATCGGCTTACACAGGAAGTGCAGAAATCGCAGGCGCTTGTTCTCTCACAACACCTCCTCCCCGTTGTCTTGCTTTAAGAGGATCTAAATTTGTCATGATCTGTAGGCCGTAACAAATGAGCCTTGATTTTTTTTTTTTCCTCGTTTTTTTTTTTGCATTCCTTCTCGTAATTTAAACAAAACACAACCAACAATTCAATTTTCAATCACTGTGCAATCTGGTTTTTCCCTCGGACATACAGTACACAAATTACTGAAAGAAGTACAACGATCAACACAGTTACTTACATCAGGCAAAGGGTTAGGGAGGGGAGGGGGTGGAATGATTGGCAGCTGATTTCAGAGACGACATAGACAATACAAACTAATGTCTATGAAAGACAGTGCTTCCCCACCTATTGCAATGAGGCACATATAGTACACACGCACACACGCGTACACACACACACACAAAATGGCTCCTTGTAAAGACATAGGACAGAAGACACGTTTGGCTCCGAGACGTTTTAGTCTATGGATGCCGGGATTTGGGGAGTGGGGGAGAGAGAGGGAGGCGAAGACAAAAAAAGGACAAGGGAGGAGGCGAGCACAGAAACGTGTCACACACAAGGTCACAGTGACACACAGGCATACACACACACACAGACGCACACAAATACAAAACAAACACGCCCACAAATACAGAAACACACACTAATAAAAGCAACACAGAAGTGTGTGTCCTTCTTAAGTCTTGTCAGGGACATGATGTGGACTTGACGATAATGATTTTCTCAGTTGAAGCTGGACAATAACCTTTTGAGAAAAGAAAAGAAAAAGTCCTGGAATGATAGAAAAATAAAATAGAGCGGTGATATCCTTCCCTGTGGGATACATCCTCTGGAGAGTACACGCCAAACTGATGCTGGTCCGATCCTAAACGCAGGTTTCATTCAACCCGTGTAGTCCATCAGGAAAAGTCTGCATGTTTGGCCAGAAACCAGAGGACGATCAAATAGTCCATGTCTATCGGAAGCTCACACCATCAGTGGACAGTATAAATGGGATGAATGAACTCCTTTCCTGATGGTTATATGTGTATCAAACAGACAACAGAGCAAAAATAATATAGATAGTGATGAGCACCATAAGGATGCTGACATAAAGCACGAAGAAGAGGGACACATTTCAAAGTTGCGCAACATGCTTAAACCAATGAGTCAGTCCTCATTTTTCGCTCCTCTGACATCAATAAAGACCACTGGACACTTTGTCGTCTTTCCTCTGGGGAAAATAAGCGAGTCGAGTCTGAAACAAGAAAACGCGGAGCCTGGAGAAGGCGTCCAAAATGGCTGGGAGAATCCACTTTGAATGTTTCGTCCTGCTAAGTACTACGTGAGATGTTTTCCCATACAGTACGGCATATACTGTACACCAATATTGCAAAGAAAAATATCGACATAGTGATTTTCTTCTTTTATAGTCTGTACAAGGGCATGAACCTTTGGTCCTGATTGAAATGACCATCCTAGGATGGCTTTCTTTTTTCTTTTTCTTTTTCTTTTCAAGAAAGAAAAGTTTGTCACTTCACACTCTTCCTAGATGAAATACTACACTAATCTGAAGCACACATGAACTACGCACATACTACAAACTCTGTGTGTATTTGTGTGTGTGTGTGTGTGTGTGTGTGTGTGTGTGTGTGTGTGTGTGTGTGTGTGTGTGTTATAGGTTTTTGTTCCCTTGCTAGATCCCAAATTTACACCTGAAATCAGTCCTACTGTACATTTAGTGTCTGCATGTGTTTGTAAATGTGTAGTCTGATGCTCAACGTGTAGCTTGTGATGGATGTTGTTTTTTTTCTTTTCCCCCGGCTTGGTAAAGACAGCACAGGACTTGGAGAATTCATTAGCAGGAGCAAAACAGCACTAGCAGTTGGACACTAGCAGCGTCTCCGTGTCTCTCTTTCTTTGATGGAGGGAATTATTCACAGATGAGAGGAAAGAAAGGAAAGTCTGGAGCCGGAGAGATGATAATGACCTGAGGAAAGAGTGGATAAGGGAGAAGAGGCCGATTAAGCAAGAGAGAGACAGAAGGGGGCGAGAGAATATATAAACAGTATGCAGTACTGTAAGTTTGGAGGGAGGAGGGGGGGAGATGCATTACATAACCCATAACATCTAGATTATACAGATGCTTCTGCCTTAGAGCTCCTACATCTGACAGCACCACAGCCTCCACTTTATCACACACTCACAGTTAGGTCATGCCTTTAAAGACTCAACCACTTTTCCTGTGTAAATCTGACTCGAGAGCATCTGCTGCACAGTACGTGGATGTACTTCTAATACAGTGGATCCTGCCCTGTTTACAAGCAGAAAGCAAAGAGGCCTTGGATTTTGTGTGGAATAGTGAAGCAAAGTCCAATATACTGTTACCTAGAAAATAATTATGCAGTCTGTGTGAAAGCATGCTGATAAGATGGTTAAAAAACTAAAACAATATGTCAGATATAAAGCAGGAGAGGCTCACAGCTTTTAATCGGAGTGAGGACTGTCCACCACGATGTGCGGCTTAGGGGAGGATGCTGTAGCAGTCTTCGACACGAATGTACCAATCGCTTTTTCCTGCAGGGGAATAGAGATGTTGCTTATGTTAATTGTTTACGACAAAAATAAATCACTTTATATACATTCAGTTGAAGTAAATACAATTTAAACTTGCTATTATATTATAATGTTGCTGTTATTACTACTATTATTATACCCACTCTTATTATTACAGCCCTGCACCTGAAGGAATAGTTTGACATTTTGGGAAATGTGGTTATTTATTTTCTTGGTAATAATAAGATTAAAAGATTCAGCCAGCAGCCAGTTGGCCTTTCAAATATGAGAGTGGTATCAATGTTATCATCTAACTCTCTGCAATACAAAAATAAATATGTACTAAGAACTCATTTCTTTAGATGCAACTTTATGTATTTCCACATTTATATTTATATTTATAACTCTACTGCAGCTATAGTTGGGATTTACTTCTTTTGATTAATGTTAAACATTTGAAAGTATTATTCATTGTTAGATATTAATTACCCAACAATATGTAAAGTAATTAAAATTTGTACAAAATGTTGGCCCATTCTGCTTATTGAGTACATTTCCTTTTGAAAATTGAGTGCTAATTCTTATATATGTGTATGTGAGACTTTTACTTATAATTTAATACTTTTAAATTATTATCTTTCTTAAGGAAAACACCTGAATAAATATGTTATCACTGCTACTTTAATGTTACTGTACCATTACTCATGTATTATTATCATTACTACTGCTCTTCAGTGTCACAGATATCATTACTTCTAACGATAACCAACATATGATAAAATCATTTTGTTTATCAGGCCCAGAAACAAAAAAGAAAAACTGAACATAACATATGTAGTGCTAGATCATGACACATGAATGCACACACACACGAAAACACATGATCATATGCTCATTACCTCCACAAGCTGATGCCAGTGCTCTATTGGTTTTCGTGGATTGGCCAGCATGGCTGTCCAGTGCTCCCTCCCTGGTCCTTCGGCTTCACTGCCCACACGACACATCCCTATAACCTCGTTATGACCAATACTGAGAGAGACAGAGACGGAGACAGAGCGAGAGACAGAGAGAGCGAGACAGAGAGAGCGATAGACAGAGCGAGAGCGAGAGCGAGAGCGAGAGCGAGAGAGAGAGACAGAGACAGAGAGAGACAGAGACAGAGACAGAGAGAGAGAGAGAGAGAGAGAGAAAGAGAGACAGAGAGAGAGAGCGAGAGAGACAGAGACGGTGACAGAGCGAGAGACAGAGAGAGAGAGAGAGCGAGAGAAAGAGAGACAGAGAGAGAGAGCGAGAGAGACAGAGACGGTGACAGAGCGAGAGACAGAGAGAGCGAGACAGAGAGAGCGATAGACAGAGAGAGAGAGAGAGAGAGAGAGAGAGAGAGAGAGAGAGAGAGAGAGAGAGAGCGAGAGCGAGACAGAGAGAGACAGAGACAGAGAGAGACAGAGAGAGAGAGAGAGAGAGAGAGAGAGAGAGAGAGAGAGCGAGACAGAGAGAGACAGAGAGAGAGAGAGAGAGAGAGAGAGAGAGAGAGAGAGAGGTGAGAGAGAGAGAGAGAGAGAGAGAGAGAGAGAGACAGAGAGAGAGACAGAGAGAGAGAGAGAGAGAGAGAGAGAGAGAGAGAGAGAGAGAGAGAGCAGAGAGAGAGCAGAGACAGAGAGAGAGAGAGACAGAGAGAGAAGAGAGAGAGCGAGAGAGAGAGAGAGAGAGAGAGAGAGATGAAGAGACAGAGGACCGAGAGAGAGGAGAGACAGAAGGACAAGACAGACCGACGGAGAGAGAGAGAGAGAGAGAGAGAAGAGAGAGAGACGAGAGAGAGAGAGAGACAGACAGCGAAGAGAGAGACAGAGAGAGAGAGAGAGAGAGAGAGAGAGACAGACAGAGAGAGAGACAGAGAGAGGAGAGAGAGAGAGAGAGAGATGAGAGAGAGAGAGAGAGAGAGAGACAGAGAGAGAGAGGAGAGAGACAAGAGAGAGTGAGACAGAGAGAGAGAGAGAGAGAGACAGAGAGAGAGACAGAGAGAGAGACAGAGAGAGACGGACAGACAGACAGAGAGACAGAGACAGAGAGAGAGACAGACAGACAGAGACACAGAGACAGAGACAGAGAGAGACAGAGAAAGAGAGAGAGAGAGACAGACAGAGAGAGAGACAGACAGACAGAGAGAGAAAAAGCAGAGAGGGAGGGGAGTGGAGAAAGGGAAAGAGTGAGGATATAATAAAGCAGGGAGAGAGAGGGAGACAGGGCTTGTAAGAAACAGGCAGAGAGAGTCTCATTTATCAACCCTGAGTACTGGGGAAAGAGTGCAGCGGCTGAGGAAAGATATTGAACAGCGGCTCACAAATACATACAGCCCTGAATAAAAGCTTGATGTCAGCGGGGGAGCAGGCACAAGCAAACACATACAAAAGCACACACCTATGGAGATGCCAAATGGAGGGCAGTCTACATAATAGGCAGGCGGTACATCTATACACAAACACATCAACCAGCCAAGTGTTGCTGCAAGCGTCAGACAGACAAACGCTGGCAGGGTTACACTTCTTCCTTTCACCATTAGCATAAATCATGCTTATTCATGAGCTGCCCGACTATGTAAAACAGGAAACGTCCACCAGGAGGCTGACTCATGAGAGGGCCCTCTTCGTGTTCAACACAGCCGCAACACCATCAAAATGTTACAACCCAAAAGCAACAGCAAACATCACACTGCGAGTGCAAACACACATTCAATAAGCAGCACACTTCACAGTAATAATCAGTTTTATGTTAAAGCACGCTACAATATAATAACACCTCAGCCTGCTCACCAGTCATAGTCCATCACGGCGATGATGATGGATACACTTTCTATATTTTCATTGGGAATGTCAAACACCAGCGCCTCGTTGTATGTGGGGTTCAGTGTGTTCTTCTTAATAGAAGTCTTCCTCTTTTTTAGCCTTCGCCCATCACAGATCAAAGAGGCCTTCACGTACGGATCTGAACGAGAGACGAGGGAGAGAGAGGGAGAGAAAGAAAAAGAAGATGGGAGTCATTGGAAGAAAGACAGAAGAAGAAGGGGAGTAGTGGGGGAGAAAAAGTAATAAAGAAGCAGCGAGGAAGAAAGAAATAAGCAGAGAAAGAGGGTGAGGAAGCAGAGAGAAACAGATAAGGGGGGGACTCCTGCAAATGCTGTTAGGTATTATGCTCACAGGTATCCGCTGCTGTAACACATAAAAGGCATGAAAATCAAGTCACCTTGGCAAAGCTGGATTAAAAACACAAAAGGAAAGAAGAAGCACAGGTTGAATCACTTCAGTTATCCATTCAACATGTGCATCTCGGTGACAGCAGCCAAAGAAAACACACACACACACACCCACGACTCCATCTTTATGCTGCATTTTAAAGCATCTCTAAAGGCACTGCGATCATCTTGAGATCACTGTGGTAATAATTACAGCATGCAGTCATTATCATTTGAGATCTTATTTCATCGGAAAGGGCATCGCCGTTGCAATCCTTAGGTGAAGAATAACTAAAAGGATAATATGTTTTTATAATGACGTCATTAATTCAATAGAAGCATTAGTGATCACATGTCTTGTTTCGTTGTTTTTGTCTCTTTATGCAGACATAATGGGAGCGGCACCTGCAGCTGATTTTGTAACTGGTTTTTTTTGCTGGGGATTGTGTTTGTGAGTAATAAACTTTATAGCTTCAGGTAATCTATGCATAATGAATAAACTCCACCTTTACTTCTTAAAGCAACAATCTAAACTCAGATTCTCTAAAACAGTTAGAAACGATCTGGTGATGCACTTTAGGAATAATTTAGCAAAGGTTTACTCAATTAACTGTTTTGCAACCTTCCCTTAACATGCTTCATCTATTTCTATTTCAGTCGGTGAGTGAAAAATGTCTTTTTTGGGCAAATGTTTTGGTTTTACCTGCAGGAAAAGGAAACCGTAATGATAATAAAAGTAAACGAGCGAGAGAACATGGGGGTTGCACTGCTCAGTTGAAATGCAACATGTATCTTGCAGCTGGATTGCTTTCTGGTCCATTGAGGCTGCTGATGGAGAAAACTCTGCTTCTTCATTTGGTGCTAAAAGGGCATACAAGTTACTCTTTTATTCCAACAAACTGTTTACTCTTTACATAACATATAAAATTAAATAATTCCACATGTATCCACAGTGGCTGGTTTTTTGTTTTTGATAGTGTTAAAGCTGCTTTCTGTCGTATCTTTCCCTTTTAATGAGTTTCCAGTCAGACTGCTTGCTGGAGGTTTCGCAGCAGCATGATGTGTGTGCGTGTGCGTGTCTGTGTGTGTGCGTGTGTGTTTTTAAATCCTTTACCTGAGAAGCCAGTCAGGTCCATGGCTTTGAGGTTGGTGGCCTTGATGACTGTAGCAGTGAGCCTGCCTGCAGTGGGCAGGTAACACAGCGAGAAATTAAGCTCCCCGAGATCAGCCTTCTCCTGTAGGTCACCACACACACAAACACACACACAGAGGCAGGGATCAGAAATGGACAGGGACACTGTGATCACACACACACACACACACATACACACACACGGCATCAGAAACATCCTTTGGTGTGCTATGATTGTCTGTGGCCAGAAAAGAGCTACATCTGTGAGTGATGGCACTGACAGCAGGCATCCTAATGCGGACAGGCAGAGTGTTTAGGCAGAGGCGAAGTGCCGTCACTGTAAATGAATAATATGCCAATCTGTCATTGTCCCCGAGTAGAGGAAAGTGTTAAGTAAGTAGAGGTGGCGATTCTCCAGGCTTTTTACCCCACCTTCCCCCCACTACTGATCTTCTCCCTGCCTGTGGTCTCAGTGGCACCACAGTAATGACACCAATGGTATTCAGGTCACACTGTGGCATGATGACTCCTTAGTGGCTTTGAGCCTCACTAATCAATACTTCCTCGGGTGAAACACTGAAATGCGCTGAGAGGCTGATGCTTATTTAATAAATTAAACATCTATGCCAAAAAAAATGTAAGACTTCATTCTGTCTAATTTGCTAATAGCTTTCTATGAATATTTCATATAAATCTACTTGGATGCAGAGCTGTGTGATAAAAAAGTTTAGATGTGGCCAGCGGTGCCTTTCCAGTAATCTATCTGGACTCTCCTGAGCTGTGTTTTTACATTACCAGACTCTGAATGAATATATACTGCGGACAATTTCTGTCTGCCCTGTTCCTGCGCATCCTCTGTATACAGTTCATGAGCTTCAGACAACAGCCTGTAATGTACACGCTTCTCCGAGTCAGACGAAAGCAAAGAAAGATCGTGATCATTTGAAACCTGTAAGATGCTGAAAACCTAACCAACCCAAGATACTTCTTGGTGCTCTTCCACAATACCATGCATACTGTCACTGGTGTCATGTTTGATATGCTCCATTCCTGGTTATATCCAATTTTCCACTGTTCAGGACTATAATTCTCAGCTGCGTCAGCCTGGCATCGCCACAAGGCTCATTTAAATGTAATCTAATCTTACACGGGCATCTCCTCCAAATGAATAGGATTGTTTCACGTTATTTCTGGTGCAGAGCTTCGTCCTTACCGCGGTGCCCTCCACGATGTCCCTCCAGACGGGCTTGTCCCCGCTGCCCTCGCTGAAGTCCAGCAGGTTGTCCACCACCACCTGGCCAATCAGGTCGTGTCTGGAGAAGCGGTCGAAGTCGTACACAGAGAAATGTAGCTTCCTGGAATGTAGCTCATTCAGCGGCACGCCGAACTGAAACGTCTCGTTGAACACTGGGTTTAAGGTCTTTCTGTGGACCTGAGACAGAGAGAGAGACTTCAGAGTAACTCTTTACATTACAGTCCACAAATGATCGGCATTATATTGTACATATGGGTAGGTAAGTAGGAATTAGTACAACCCAGTAACAACAATATAATTACAGTGAAAAGAGGGTTTTATACCCCACATACTTGTACTGTAATAAGGGTACAGTAATGGCCATTACACCAGCTGGACTGACTCATGTACAGCTGGTAAAACAACATTTATTTTGTTCAATATATTAATAACTTACCACAGTATATACACTCAATCATTTACACAGTCATTTGTGTGTTGTAATCTAAAGCGTAATCATTTTCCTATTTTTGTAGCCATCATTTGTACATGTTTGACGTTGATGTCCAGTTACAGACACGAGTCAAGGTTTCCCTTTTGTTTTTAAAACCCAGAAGGTTGTTTGACAATACTTAACGCTCTTTTAAAGATGCTTCCATAATCCATAAAGACACTTGTGTGTATTTTTCTGGGTGTGACTCGATTTCTTCCTCCAAACAAAGTTTCTTTTATGTTTTTTGTCTGTGACACGAATGTTACCATCAATGCAAAAGTCTTATATTTAAAGTGGCACAAAACTGGAGTTGTATTTAGTAAAATAAAAACGTTTTCTCTGAAAGCGGTAATCGCCAAGATGCTCATATTCTTTTAGTAAAGTCTTTGGCACTGAGCTCCCATTACTGTGGCGTTTCTTCTGCTGAGTCTTTCTCCTTAGAAAACATGAAAGGCGTCACTTCCATACGAATCGAAGGTTTTCTTATTCTCACAGAGGAGCTAGCAGAGATTTGTTGTTAATGTAAAAGCTTTGTTTAACAGCCTGTAGGATGAATCCCATTGAAAGCAGCAAAGCAGGCATTATTGCATGTGAATGTCATTTCAAATTGATCTGCCTGCCAACAAAAACAAGACGACCTTGAGAAACATAATTAACCTCTAGCGCACTGGCTGACCTCGTTCTTCAGCTAGTGGGAGGAAACTGAATTTCTTCCTTTTCTTGTGGGACGAAGAATCAAATCAAACCTGCTGAAATAATATAAAAGACCTAAAATGGAATTTAATACTCAATATTTTGTTACAAGGTAGCCAAAAGAATTTATTTTAAATGTTCACAACACATTTCCTCTTGGTAACTGTATGTATTCCAATTTATTTCACCTCTATTTTCACAGCATGTTGTGTTTCCTGTCTTTTCTATTCATTTATTTTTCCATCTGTTCTTTATTTGCTATGATATAAAATGCTGTCATGCAATAAAGCTGGTGATAATTTAAATATGACACACACTCGATTTTCCAAATCCAACTTTTGTCCCTGAATGAGTAGGTCTGTCACTCCGGCTTATTAGCGCTCGATGATTACTTGTTAGCTTTGGCATAAACATGCAGCTGATGGAGAAGCGGCGCCTTTATGAAAACCAGAAACGCAAAGCTTGAACATCTACTCGTAGTCGATGTCTGTTTCTCTTTGGAAATGAGTTATGAGGGATAAAAGCATGGCGAAATATGAGGTCTAAAAATTACACATGATTGAAATTAAACAATAATCTACACTCCAAACAAAAGCGGAGCAGTATTATGCAAATTATTGAAGCATTCACTCTTTTCAATGGCTGAATGGGCTTTTGTGACATACAGGAGACAGTCACACAAAGGGGGGAAACAAAAGGGACACATTTCAAACTGTTACGGCTTCATTGCCACTGAAAGCTTACTTTTCACTCTTCCCTGGCTCTGATGTCAATTCTGAATATGTTTTTACTTTCAGCTTCAGAAAGTCTGCCTGATTTATCCATACACTGTACAAAAGTACTGGCGATATGTATGAATATAAAACAGAACTACAGCTGTTTTACATTTGTGAGCCTTCTGAGCTCATCACTCTTGATCTTGCCCACAGAGAATAAATTAGAAGAGAGGAAGATGGGTACATTTCCTGGTACAGAACGTCCCGAAATGTACTCAAATATTTACTCTACTGTCCGCAAATACCAGAATAACACACAGGAGTTGAGTAGTGGAGCCCTGTAATAGTCTGAAGCGCATTATCTTGAATAAATTATGCCCCAGATTATATTATATTACATTAGTGTAACTGTAATGATTCCCCATGAGGAGGCTGGGTCATCAGCAGAAGGAAACAGGCAGAGAGTCAGACCTGATGATGTTTAAATGTTGAGGAGATGAGTTTGTTTCCACTGAGGATACAGGTGAGTGTGGTGGAAGGGGGGGGGGGGTGGTTACCTTGGTCTGGTATTTCTTCTTCCTGTCTGGCAGTAGGTAGATCTTTACGTATGGGTCAGAGAAGCCGTTGGCATCCTTTGCTGGCAGGTCCAAAGCTTTCAGGATCTTCACCACCAACTGCTCCGTACTGAGACACACACACACACACACACACACACACACACACACACACACACACACACACACACACCAAACTCCATTAAACTTTCACATCATTATTTAAAAAGGAGGCAGGGGTCGCGTACATTTACACAAATAATCCATGAGACCCAGACAAGATCAACCCACACACACACACACACACACACACTTGTGCAAGCTTTATACACACATAATGGCGTGGGAGGTTTCCGTGTCTCTGAAGTTAGGAATAACCGAAAATAGCAAGTGTGTGTGTTTGTGTGTCATCCCTGCAGCTGTATCATGTTGCACTATCAGCGATTAAATGTAAGCACAGTAAGCACAGATGTACAGCCAGTGAGGGCGAGTCTGCGTGCCAAAAGCGGAGCTCATTAAGATTCCTTAACACAGTACCCTTTATTCTATATTCACTTTTGCCCACAGAGCAAGATCCTGATGTTGGCCCTGCACTAAACCTTCCACTATCAGTGTATTATTATTATTATTATTATTATTATATTATTATTATTATTATTATTATTATTATTATTATTATTATTATTATTATTATTATTATTATTATTATTATTATTATTATTATTATTATTATTATTCTGTGTTACTATTCTTTTGCTTTTTGTTCCCAAAATCATAAACACACAGTTGAGGTTACTTCCAGTATATTGTTTTTAATGGTCTTTTGTCATTACTTATGTACTTTGTTAAATCATATTTTAAACATGGATGTTCCCTTTTGCTTTTATTTATGTATAGCACATAGCATTGCCCTGTGTATAAAATGTGCTACAGAAATAAACTTGCTATTGCTATATTTTAATCAGTACTGCACTAATTGTAAAGCAGCAGTTCCCAAACTGAGTGTGAAATAAATCATCAGACGATTACTGGGGTAGAAATTATTGATGAGTAGACGTGGCTTTATATATTATATTGAATTTATACATTTAATTTCATGAACACACGTATAAATAATATACGTTTCATTTGCTTTCTTATCCTCATTTATTTGAGGTAAACATCTGTAAATATTCAAATGTTAGAAACTGGGATTGTTAGATTATTTAGCATTTTTGCTGAATACTTGACAATTTATTAATTATCAAATTTGTCGCTTATTGCTTTTTGCCAACGGACTGGTCAATCAATGTACCGTTTCAGCGCTACAGTAATGAGAAATCAAACTACTTTTTTATGTTTGCAAATAATAATATTTTTACATTTTCTCAATTAAGAAGAAAATGTCAAAAATATGACATTGTACACTTGTGCTGTATTTTCTAGGATATTTGGCATACCCATGTTTAAAGATAGCAAAGAGGTAAACAAGTTTGGACGATCAGCAGCTTCATAACAAACCAGTCAGATATTTACTCACAAAAGCACATGTAAGCACTGTAGCAGGAGTCTTTCTTTGCCACGCACACAAATATGCAAGCATAAACGCACACGTGCGCACACATGAGCACACATGAGCACACATGATACACACGTCTTTACATTCAAATGCTCCGTCCAGAGTCATGGCTGCGTCTCATGCGCCGTATATTATGTATTTAATTGCCAGATGAAGATGAGGACAGCTCGAAGGCCTTTAATCAGACCTCGTTAGACTGTGTCTCCCTGTGTTAACCAGTGTGTCAGCACTTCATTAGCTGCTTAAGGAGAGCAGCGTGAACTTTGGGGCTGAGGAATGATCAGCAGGGCAAATGCCAACAGTGACCCCGGCAGTTATAACGTCTTACGTCCATGTGTACCAATCACAAATAAGATGCGCTTGTTGACAATACAACCGTGGCTAATCTGCACACGTGTTTACCTCTGAATCACATCCAATTAGGACAATCGGATAAACATGCCCACTCTGCAATCACATCAAATCAGGAAGATGATGTGCAGGGCAAATTGCTAGAGGAAATTACATTTCCAGCTCCGCCAGAAAATATTATTTAACGAGAAAACCCTGACCAAATCAAATACAAATAAATTCTGTATGTATTTAACGATCTTCATTGCAGTATTATTTTGAGACGTGTTGGTGGCAGACACATCGTGATTAGCCAGTGTGGTGCACGGCAATGCTCAGATGTACAATAATTGGAAAGGACAGGAAGCTTGTGTGGGGGGAAAAAACACCCCTCGTGAATTTTCTTACATTCGTTTATGTTACAGAGAAACGGTCCTGCACTCACATGTCTTATTACAGAACAAGACATGAGCTAGAACACAAACCAGGATTTTTACACAATCCATGGGGCTGCGGAGAATATACCTATTACTGCTCGAGCACAGGGGGAAATTCACGGCCTTATTCCTGGCGGACAATGCCTGAAAGCTCGCCGTTATTCCCACAGTGGAAATGTGTCAGCTTTTAATGGTATCGTCAATAGAAATGCGTTTCCCAGAGGATCTGAGGAAGATTGACATTGTTGTTCTTACTGTTACACTCCTAACAGCTGGGTCTCACACATTAACATACCAATCCTATCCCAGTTCCAGTGTGTGTATCTAGAGACATGCTACATTTCTAACCTTTCTTCTTTACTCCCTCTGTTCTACTCCTCTCACTAAAACAATTTCCCTCCAGTGTATTGACAGGCAACTACAGCCCGAGATAAATTATCTTGTGACTTTATAAATGGGGGAACACATGAGTAGTTTTCATCATTAACCTCCCTGTCCATCCTACTCCCTTGCTAATTCTCTGTATCTGTAACTCCAGTTATAACACTGTCTGGTGTTATTATTTGTTGACAGGGGCTGCTGTTTAAAGTGGCTCGCCATATATAATTCATGACTGAAACGGCCTTTCGCTCCTTTTCTTTTCGGACCATCAGCACTTTCGCCTGTTGTAATGTTTCTACATGTCGGGGCAGGCAGAAATGGCCGTGGGTGGGGGGGGGGACTGCCAGCTGTGCCGCAGACAGACCGAGCATCTGAGCTGCACACTCCTCCCCACAACCCACAGCCACCTTGATTCACAGTACACACTTATATTCATGCACACTCTGCCATCACCCAGTCCTCACAGCATGGCAGCCACCAATTACGTACCAAGACCTAAATTCTCCAGCAGAGAATGTTCAACGGAGAAACGTCAAAGGAGCAAAATGAAAGTAACTAGAAATCCATGCCACACAGTACATGAAAGACACTGACGCCGCTTTGTCGCTTGGATTTAATGGTACCACTTTCTTATTTTTAAACATTTATATGTCAGTATGATTATCATAAACAAAAGAGACCACAATCGTGCCTCATGCTAGTGGTGTTAGCTCCTCAAACTCAATTTCACTTGAGTTGGAGGTTTTCTTTCTGTGTCTACTGAAGAGGATAAACACGCTAAAAGATATTTCCTCAAGAAGCGCCCTCTCTCTGTTCTGTGCCATGAAGAAATTCATCAAACCAGTGTCTGTTTGCAGCCCTCTTAGTGTTTGAAGATCAGAACACCCACCGCTACGATCAAAGTGGTGCAACAACAGACGCATCAACATTCACCAGAGACGAGCAAAACTACTCAATGGTAGTTCCACTCATTGTTGGATTCATCAAACAATGTTCCGGTCTCATTTTTTAGGATTCAATTCTCCAAACTGTGCTTGAGTATCACAAGCATCCACAGAACGCAGAATGCATTCATTTATATATTGCTTTCAGCCATGTTAGCGGCATGGATGGCAACCATGGTCCACCATTTTGGTCCAGACTGAAATCTCTAAACAAATATTACTTAATAGCCATGAACATTGATATTATCACAGTTGTACTGTGTGTTTAGTACCTAATAGACAAGGAAAAGAAGGACCACAGAAAAGTTTTGAGTTTTGCACTCTGCTGATCAAAGCAGGAGGTGTGCAGTTTTCTAAACAGCAAGTCAAGTTCCCAACAGATGCTGGTGCAGCATTTTCAGGCTAACCTAGTGGTGATGTAACAGCCTCATCATTTAAGGTTAAAGTTTACATCTTAAAATATTGTGGTAATGATTTATTAATGTTAAAAGTCTACACTTTTTACACGAGAGGACATTGACAGGGCAAGTAGCTTGTTTTGATGTGAGTTCATTGACTTACTTAAAGGCGTAGCGCAGGAGGAAGCTGATCTTGCCGCAGTTGTCGCCCTGTTTGCCTTCGCCCTGGTCACCCTTGGGTCTGTAGAGCTCCGGTTTGATCTGCCCAATGCTGGTTACCTGCTCCTTCTCCTCGCCGTGGAAATCCGGACTGGAGAGCTGGTGAGTCATGGGCTTGGGCCTAAACAGACACATAAGAGCTCAGAGGGTGAATATTAAGTGAAGAGCAAAGCATACTCACACACACACACACACACACCAAAAAAAGATGCTAGGCAAAAGTGTGATTCAGTCGCTTAATCAGAGGCAGTGCAAGTTAAACCCGCTAAATGGAGTTTATTTACTGTTTTTATCTGCATAAGAGTTTACTCATCTTTTTTTACACATGCATAGAAAGTGTTATAAAATCAAGTCTAGTTGTGTGATGATGGCTTCTGGAATACAAACCACACACCAACAAACTGGTATCTGTTAAAAATAGTGAAAGGTTCTACATGAGTCGTTTCTGTATTTTATAGAATTTATATCTGTAGCTGTGCTTTGGAAAAATCTGTTAAAACTGATGTTTTTCAAGTTGAAACTTCATATAAACAGACCTCAAAAGCCTTCAGAGGAAAGCGAAATTAAAGGCAGCATCGTACAACCAATATGGTTTTATCAGTATGCTCACGAAAAGAACGTTTTAGCAGATAATGTCATTCATTTTTAAAATTTTCAATCGATTTTCCTTTATTGATCTGAAGGTTAATGTTCACCACTAAATCTGTTTAATAATAAAAACCCACAACTACTACACTTAAACAAAAACATGTGTGTGTTGTCTGGAGCATGTGGCCAGGCATTAACATCGCACCTTTGAACTCAAACACACGACCAGTACACTCACACACTTGGTACTGACCGAGACGTGACCTGCTGCTGGGAATGAGCGTTGGGCAGGTCTTTATGGGGCTGGGCTCCAACCTCCGCGTTGGGGACATCTGGAGAGGTCTGACTCAGCTTCAGAGTTCCTACAGAGTGAGAAAATGGACAAAATAATACTCGATGACTCACATGTCTTTTGTTGGCGCCTTAGTCATTACAGTGGCTAAGAGCAATGTCTTTTCTTTTGTAATGTAGGGTCGGCGTCATTGATCGCATCGACTGTCCTACATTGATTTACCAGAGAGTGATTTTACAGCAGAGAGAAGGGAAGGAATTAGCAGACATGTTTACAATAGCAAAACATGAGCCAGCATGAAAAGCATATAACACAGATATGAAAGAAGGCACATCCAACTGCAATAAAGGCAGCAAACATTTGACTGTTAATAATGATAAACAACCTGCACCAGTGTTGACAGCCAGAATAAACAGCAGAGTGAATACGCACAGCTATTACCTGAGCCGTTTCATCAAACCAGGACCTAAACATCCTTCTGACATCAGTTATAACTCTCAGTATCTTATTGTGAAAAGTGCTTCTTGTTCTAATTGCAGCTTAGCTAGCCAATTTAAACCACCTCACATGTTTTCTGGGAAGGATCTCTTAAAGCTACGCTAAGCAATATCTTTATGTGCATTTCAACTTACATTGCAACTTACATTTATATTTTTATATCTATAGTTTGGTCATCAGAAAACCATGAGAAATGACAGCAAATGCAAGGTTTTTTAATATAAAATCAAAAGACTATGTGTAATGTGAAAGGGTTGCTTGTAATAACAAACCCACACAGAATTAGGAGCCAACTCTAGCAAGCTTTTGAGCTCATTGTTTTTGGTTCATGGCACATTTACTGTTTGGTTCAATGTCCCTGCTTATACAAACTTTGTTCTCAGTGAAGTCAGGCGGATGTTTTCTGCAAACAAACACTGATCAAAGTAGCAACTAAAGAGCAAAATCTTCTCAGGAGTTTTGAAGAGACCAAAACAAAAAAAGAAAAGTGAATATAGGACTTGTATTTACAAGGTGAATACAAGTCCTCACCGTATGCTGTGGAATGCACTAATTAACACTTTAATGGAAATATGTTTGTAAATTAAACTTCATCAAAGTCAGTCTTCCTCTTTTCAAATGTTCCTCCTGTATAACCAAGTATGTGCAATAAAGGACGAGGCCAGTAACTTCAAAAAGTGATATTCCTTGAATGTAGCACTACTGAAATAAAAGCCATTTATATATACACAGTAATAAAAGTATGGACATTCATCACACTGTTGCAGCACATATAAATTATTTTTACTGTACGCAGGTAAATGTATTAAATTCAGTACCCTGTGAGTATATTAAAATAAGTTATTGACTTCGGCATTACATTACTCAGACTGGGATTAAGAGTGTCTAATGTCTGTGAGCTTGCTCCTTCTCTCACCAGCATTGTTGGGGTAGGAGTCCATGTCCAGGTAGGAGGGCTCTTGGGTCTCCTGTGGCCCCCCAACCACACCTCCGACCTCCCCCCTCTCCAGCCCCACCAGGTCAGAGAAATGGGGGTGGTGCTGGCCCTGCTGGCCCAGGGAGGGGTAGAGCGAGGACGAGGAGTGGCCCTCCTTCCTCTGCAGCAAGGGGGGTAAGAGTGAGCCCCCGGTGCCTCCGAGGCTTCCGACACCGGCACTTCCGGGCAGCAACCCCGATGTCAGGCTCAGGCCTCCGCCCTCCTTGTCTCTCCATGGCAGCCAGCAGAGCTTCCAGGAGACGAAGAGGGAGACGGAGAGTAGGACGATGCCGCAGAATGTCACGATGACCGACAGAAGACTGACAGAGATCTCTACAGAGGACGACAAGAAAGAAAGGGAGAAGAAAATAAGAGTGTTTTGCTACCCTACTGTGAAATGAACGTATCACACATGTAAACCTCACGATCAGGGGATCACCTAAGTCAGTAGATTTCCTTGTCTGGGGTTAATAAATGTCTGTGAAATCTTTCATCACAATCCTTCAAAGAGATTTTCCATGCTGGACAAAAGTGTTGAACTGAGACGTACATGGTCATCCATAGAGCCATCCTGCTGGCATGGCTAAAAACAATAACCACATGAGTACACATCCTGTACTTATTTATAAACACATTATGCCAAAACAGTAAGTCACTGCATGATCAACAATTCATACACCCCCTTCACACATCACCAGCATCACGACAACGTCTCACAAATCACAGAGCAGGAGAAGGAACCCGCTGTAGGCGTAAATTAATGCAACCATCCCCTGAAGCTCATATCCCACATTTGAATCCTGAGCTTAAAATGGGGGCAAACGTTAGCAGAGTGGATATTCTTAGGGAGGAGAGGAGAGGTGGGTGGGGGCAGACAATTAAAAAAAAAACTCAACACCAATATCTCTATGCAATGTCATCCTGCATTTCCACACGGTTATGAGCTTTTTAATCTGTGACGGCTCAAGGATTGCGTTTGAGGGGTGGATGGGATTGGGGTGGGGGGAGTTGGTGGATAAATATGGGGGCGGTAGAGGATGTGTGTGTCGGGGAGGGTGGAGTATGACTCATCCGAATGAAAAAAGTGTACAGAATAAAAGAAAAACGCAGTTTCAGCACCAGACGGCCGGACAGTTCCAGCAATAGCCTCTGTCAATGAGAGCAGAAATGAAAGAGTCGACATCAGCTCCAGAGCTACTGAACTTTTGTAGTTTATGGTTTTGAAGTGCACAACTGCACACGTCGGAGCCTATGTTACGTAAATCCATGAATTCATAAATTTGTAAATACCCTATAAATATGCCTTGAATATTTATAAATAAAAAGACTAAATATACAATGAATATTTATAATTATGCTGAGCCATTTGAAGTGTTTTTATAAAATGCATGTTTTGGGTCTGATGAGTGTCTTGACTAAAGGACCAATCAGAGCCCACAAGGAACTATAGGCCCAGAGCCCTGAACATGAATATTCATAGGTTGTAAGTCGACCAAGAGACTCATTCCGATACAGTGTGAAGATTTAGCAAACAGAGTACGCTTCCCCACCTTGCAGCATCTAACTGGAATTATTTCGGCATCTTGAGCTCTGTCCAGACGGGGGCCGCAAATTAACAATCCCATCATCACCTTATGTAGAACAGCAATGTCGTTTCGCCAGAGGAAAATCTTTCTTGACCAGATTCCACAAAAAGGCTTCCTTTTATTTAACCCTTTTTCCTTCAATTCAGAGTGTCTTTATGGGCATGACAAAGAAATAAACACTGTTAAATCACACAAAAGAGAAGATATCTGTAACAGGCTGACAACAAGACTGAGTGAAAACAAGACAACAGCAGCCAATCCTCCAGCCCTGGGGAACATCTTCTGGAATTCGGTTCGCCTTCTGTCTCCACCCGCCCTGCCTGTCTTTCTCTTTCACTCTCTCCTCTGTATAATCCCCTCAAAAACCCTCATTCCTCGCTGTCATTTCTTTTCTCATGCTGTCTGCCTCTGCACGCGTCGACTTTATTCCTCTCCTCAGCGACTGTCTCTTTGTTCGTCACCCCTACCTTCTCTCTGCTCCCCCCCCCCCCTGCCTCTCCTTCCTCGCTCACTCTTTGGTGAATTATTCATCAGGCTGTGTATGTCATTAATCAGCACTTGTTCAAAAGATATGATTGGGGGGCCGCGAAGGTGGGGGATGGGCGAAGGGACATCGATCTGTCGCGGTGGTAAACAAGACGAGGTGGGAAGTGAGGGACAAGAGAGGGAAAGGGGGAGAACAAGGGAGAAAAAGGGGAAAAAAGAGAGCAAGGCAATAGAGAATGTGACGATGGATATAAGGAGAAGGAGGAGGGTAAAATGATGGAGCGGGAGGAGAGAAAAAGAGGGCAAATGAATGTAGGATGAGGTAGAAAACATCTAGAAAGGACAGCAGTGATGAAGCGGAATGGAGTGAAAGAAAAAACGATTGAACACCAACCCTGGGCCGGGAAAGGGTTGGAAACAGATTGGTGCACATGTTGAAACAGACATATAAGCTGACTGGGTTTATCCTACCTTTTTGTTTCCTCAAAGAGGAGGGGGTGGAAGGGAGGAGGGTTGATAAAGTCGATGCAACTACCATGCCATGTGTGAAAGAGTACAAACCGAAGAGGTATAGAGAAAGAGAGAGAGCCCAGGAACAGAGCAATGGAGGAAAACAACCTGACAAAGATTTAGAGTGGAACCTAAAAAGGGGAGGGGTTTAAGGATGAGAAAGGTTTATGTATTGATCTGGAGGGGGAAAAACAAAGCGAGGAGGTAGACGAGTAGGTTGTGTGTGGTTGGCAGATCAGGGTGCACTGATAAGACACGGCTGTGATCAAACGTGCACGGGGACTGTCAGGGGCCAAACCACTCTCCTCTATTTGTCTCTCTTTAGGGCAGTCGCTGTACCTTCACAAGCACTGATCCTGCCAAAGATCCATCTCTAATCCATGAAGCATAAAAAGAGAGTCAGCGGGGGGGTAGGTGGGTGGTTAAGTGGCCTCTGAAGTGCACCGTGAAGAGGGACTGAGACTTCCTGTCAATCAGTGACTGATGCAAGCCCACTGGGAGTCGAACATTGCTCCACATCAAACACATCTCCGTTGCTTACACAAGCCATTCGCTGACAGCTTTCGGCGTTCGCCTTCCTCCGAGGGTTCAGAGACTTCCGTCAGCAAACACCGAAAAATCACAGCGAGGGGGGCAACGCCTAAAACCATGGTGTGACATTTCTTCACAGCGCCATCCAAACTCCAGAGGCAACGTGCAGCCAATCCAGGCTAATCTACACTGAGCCATAGATATCCATTCTAATCTGCATAACAGCGTATCGCACGTCCAAACGCTTCCATGAGAACCTACACAC
This sequence comes from Cottoperca gobio, assembly GCF_900634415.1. Classification (NCBI taxonomy): domain Eukaryota; kingdom Metazoa; phylum Chordata; class Actinopteri; order Perciformes; family Bovichtidae; genus Cottoperca; species Cottoperca gobio. The sequence continues at coordinate 5,952,709 of NC_041362.1, read as the reverse complement.
CGTACACTCTACAGTATGCAGCATGATGCATACTCAGTTTGGTAAAGAATTAAGAAAATTAGGAGGAATAAATAAATATATGTATAGAAACGGGATGGACTTCTACCGTAAACATTTCAATCTAGCAGATAAATAATTCATGGTTTGTTGTTCTGGGTGAACACTACCTCTAACAATCTCTAAACATGAGCAATTATCTTAACATTTGCCTTCTCATAACATAAAATTTAACATAGTGCTGTACGGTCGGCAACTGCTGTGGCAAAAGTGGAATGTTTCTGCTGAAGATTTTGAAATATAATATCACTGTCACTGTTACCACTTTTATGAAAAAACATGCCAAACCGGTGTTCTCGTCAGAGTGTAAAGCTTGATTCAGACCATAATGGGATACTAAAACTCTTCAGTGGAGCACATATTCAGAAAAGTCCTTTTGAGTGGGTGACAAGTTCCTCAAAGCAATTTCCAAAATCTTTTCAGTATCAAAGACCCTGTAGGCTTGAAAGGTGTCGGTTAAATAAAAGGTTTCCTCCGTCACAGAGTACAGCAGTGGTCTGCTTGGATTATAGATGGTGATCAATAATCACTTGGAACTATTCGATTGCAGTGCCACGCCACGCCACAACACACACACACACACACACACACACGCCGATGGAAGGGACACACTTTTTACCGGCGCCTGGTAGTAATGTTACTACCAGATGTCGCCTGCGAAGGTAAAAACAAAAGGAAAATATATTTTTTAAACACAAGACGATAGTCACATACATTTTTTATAATTTAATGATTATTCAAAAATCATGACCCATCTCTAGCTTGGATGCATTCATTGGAAAATCTAGGCCAGCAGTAGTACATTTAAATTATAGAAAATATTGTCAATATGGGCAGATTTGACACTATTTCCACTGTAAAAGCTTGTTGGTGCACATTTAAACTGACATGAATCAAGCTAACCACAGCCTCTCTGTTCTGTTTGAAGGAGGAGTCTACCAACTTGCATAAACCACCTTTCAAATATAGGCCTACTGGGGGTGAGCCTTTGAAACGGCAAGGGTACCATTTGGCTAAAACTAATTTCACTATGTTGCATCAATGGCAATGTTGATGTTTATTAAAGGGATTACCATGAAGTGTTGTACAAACATTCCTGCCTCCCTGAGGATGAACTGATATCACTTTGGTGGTCCCCTGACTTTTCAGCTAGCTCCATCATCAGGTCAAAATCTACATTTTTCCAATACATAATTACCAAATACCTGCAACGGTAATGACAACCTCATCAGGCTCAGCTGTTGTTTGTATTACCGCTAATTAGCTAATGTTAGCAGGCGAACAAGCTAAATTAAGATGGTGGACCTGGTAAACATTACCCCTGCTTAACATCAGCATGAAGGTATTGTCATTGTAAGCATGTTATCATGCTGACGTTAGCATCTAGCTCAAAGCACTGCTGTGCCTCAGAGGACAGCCTCTCAGAGCTGCTAGCATGGCTGTAGACTCTTAGTCTTGTTATAAACTGTTGAATCCTCTGAGAGCAAACAAGTTTCCTTCATACTCATGATATTTTGAAAAGGAGTCAGTCTTGACAAATGCACACATTGTAAAAATGATTTATAAGAATCTCGAGGTGTGTCAGTTACCTGTGTCCAGCCGTCTGTTGCGACCGCTCAGCAGGTAGCTGAACTCCTGGCAGCGTTCACTCTGACTGTAACCTCCCGGGGAGTTAAAGCACAGCTCCTCCACCAACACCAGCGCCTTCCTACACAGGTCTTCATCCCAGTCCCCCGACATCCTCCAATCCGCATTGCACTCTCACCAGCAGTCAGCCAATGACAGCGCAGCCCTCGCCGCCCTCACCTATCGGACGGCGCTCAGGTAAGTAGAGTGTTGGCTTGTCCACCTTTTGCAAGGTGTGAACTGAGAAAAAGAGGAAGCTGACGAGGGAGCGGTCTGTAGGTTGCCTTGGTCTGGTTCACAGGGTGCCAATGTATGAGCGACACCCACCCCGCTCACTTTCCCTGGAAGAGATAAAAGGAGAACAACTGGCAACGTGAGTGTAACTACATAAAAGGGTACAAATCAAATGTTTGGCAGATTGGTCACCTTACACATTAAGCGAGAACACTGATGCCAAAACCATCAGTGTGTCTCTGATGGATCATTGGCTTGGGTGCCACATAATATCACTTTAGCATACACTATGAAGAGTGACTGGCATCATGTAAGAAATGAAACATTTGATCGTGTTGAAAGTACAGCTAAATGCTCAATTCTGGCAAATACATTACATTAAAGGTTCAGCCATATTATGAAAAAATACATATGTTCACTATCCATTTATCACTTATCTAGCTATTTGGCCACACTGCCGCTACCACAAACCACATGTCTTACTGTTGGTAAAACAACATAAAGAACAGGGAGGTCTGTGGGTTATCCTCATTAATCAGGGCATCATTTCAGCAAGGACACATTGCTTTTGCATTTTTCAAACATTACATTGTCAATGCTTTGCAGGCCACACATTAATTTCCATTTACCTCCATTGTAAAGGAATGGCAGCAGAAGGCTCCTGGGCAAACACAAATCACCATATGGTCCATATGTGGCCAGAAGAACTATACTAGTTAGTTAATGAGCCTTAACCAAGCCTTGAGATATGAATAAAGTATTTTGAATTTAATTGAAGTGGAATTAAAAAGTGAAAAGCTATGTTGAGCAGTTGTGCAGATGTGGGTGTTGATTCTTAGTGGGTTTGACACTATGCGCAACCCTATCACATTACATTTAATTTAGTTCAATGTTAGCATTAGAAGTATCACCTAATGTAAGTTTAAATATACTATAAATAAATGAACCCAGTTTTGAATTACAAAGTAGCGTTTTACATTTACCTCCTGTGTGAGGGAGGTAAATCACATTTATAAAGCTAAAATTTTATCCCTTATAGTGTTTCTAAATCAAACCTCCAATGACTTTACTGAGCTACTATTTTATTTTCAAAATGTATAATTGGGCACCCTACACAGTAAAAGCGTACTTCAATTTCCATTGCTGAAATGTCCATGTCCTCACTTTGAATAATGCCAGATGCTTCAGTACTCACTCAACATGGTGCATATTTAATTACAAGGAGCCCTACCGTCAATAATCTACTGGAGACACAGTGATGATTTTGGTGTCTAAAACTGACCAATGGGTCAATCATTCTGAAACTGTGTAATATTTCAAAGCAAAACACTCTTTACTGTAATTACAGAGTAATTTAGATAATTATGAGTTGTCTTGTTTAGAGTCCCTAAAACAGAAATATGCTGAAGGAACTACAAACACAGAGTGAAGAAGAGTACCCATTTCTCTTTAAAAAAGATTTTTTATTATTCAATATATTCCATCTATTGCCTGGAAGACCACCAGCTACCTCAGAGCCAGCGTCACCTTTTGCTTTATACGTAGATCCATTGTACTGAAGAAACAATTCAAATGAAAGCATGTTATAAACTTTAATAATGTCATAAAGCCATGGTTTGTGTGTGTTTAACTTTATTAAGGTTCTGGGCCATGTTGAATTTGCAATTCAGAGCGGACACACTCTACATGTAAAATTGTCTTTACAAATAGATTTAGTAGAAGAATGCAGAGTTATGCCTGCAGTGCATGCATAACCTTTAGCTTGTTATTTTCCTAATCTTTCCAAGACCAGAAACAGGACCCTGCGGACAAGTGGCTTTTTTTTTTTAAACTTCCAATTGGGAACAGAGTTGAGTTCTTAGTCATCTAGCTCCAACTTGAGTGGGTGCAACACATCAGTTTTCGTGGTCCCGCCAACACATCAGTATGGAACCCATACAGATTTGTGGAGACTCTCCAACATAACCTGAAAAACAATGAAAACCAATATGTCAATAAGGTGAAGAGACACAACAAGAAGCACACCAATAAACTGCAAAATCTCCAGAGTCCAACTAACTTATGTGTGTGCTCCTTGTCCTTTCATCCAAGAGAAACTAGACTTCTTTAGCATACTGTCTTTTGAACTCATTCTGTCTAAATAAAAGCAGGCCAATGCCCAAACTTCAGTTTCTCACAGTCTGTGAGTCTCAAGGGACTCTGACTGAGGAGAATGAATGCAAAGTTGTGTCTAACAATACAGATCCGGTGCAAAAACCCTGGTGTTGAATATGTCTTGCCAAAAATATTTTACAAGCTGTAGTGTGGTTTCAAAAATAAATCACTGGCAAAACAATGTTCATGATGAGAGGTCAGCTCACTTTTCCACAGATCTGTTTTGTCCTTGTGAAGCAGTGGCCCTATTTCTCAAGTAAGATGCCTGGTTGGACAGGGCAAGGACTATTGATCATTTGATGTATGTTGTTCTGTGAAATGTCAGCGGCACCTCCCTAGCAAAGCGCTCCTTATGTGTCCATCTGTCTCCGACCCATCAATCAATCACCGCATTAGGCAAAGGCATATTTCACTCTGAACAAGTTCCGAAACAAGAAATGCTTCCACTCCTATTCTAATCCCCCCCCCCCCGCCCCTTTCCTCTTGAAGACAGAAACACTTTTCTTTTCTTGTTCGCCCTCTGTCGCTGTCTCTTTTGAGAAGCTGAATGTCACATTAGGATAGTCTAGAGAAACTCAAATAATGCATAGTTTATATACCTGTCCATCTCAGCTCAGCCTATCGCAGTTGAATCAGAAATTAGCGAATCAAAACGCCATCCAGAACTTACTTCCTACACCATAACCCTCCTGTCCCCCCCCCTCCCTCCCCCAACCACTCTCCCCATTAAGATAGTAAATCTGTCTGAGTGACTTTAAAACCCAGGATATCTCAATCTGAAGAATGGCTGTCTGGCACAAAACTGGTCGCCGCAAATGCCAGTAAGAGATTCAGGATGGAGGGAGAGGCAAAGAAGAAAGGGAGGAGACAGAAAGAAAGAAAGAAAGAAAGAAAGAAAGAAGGAATGATTTTGTAGCTAAACAGAGGAAGAGGGAGACAGAGAGTGGGATATAAGACATTAAATTGGAGGCGAGACAGATAAAGAGGGTGGAAAAAAAACTGGAGCAGAGAAGGTCAGAAAAAAACATAGGAAGCTGGCGGCGAGGGGTGACACAGCAACAATGGTAATCAAGGGTTTGAGGATGCAATTTACAGCAAGCAAAAATATTTACAGAGGCTGGTTATTCAAGGATAAATATGCTTTAGAAACATGTTGACAAATCATTCCACTCAGATAGCGCCATTCCCAGAGATGCACGTTCCTACTGTAGTGTACAGAACAACACTAAACCTCCCACAGACACTCCATTGACTGCTGTTCTGCCTGGGATCAATACTCTCAAGGAACAAATACACCACAACGGAGACCAGACGACCAATGAGGTCACAGTCCGATTGGGCAGGGGGGGGGGGGGCAGGACGGAGGAAGGAGAAGGGAACTGGAGGACGTCAGTGAGCAATCATGGGAGAGGTTTGCCGATCAGATCAAGAGCTACAGTATATCTGGGGAAAAGGGCCAGATACACCAGAAGGAACCCTACACAGGTGTCCTTTAGTAAGACACTGAGCCCCTGGCTGGCCTATCCTGTTAATCACTAAGGATAAGAGCATCAGCTAAACGTCTCATTTTTAATGGCTCAGTCCAGCCATTACATCCTCAATCTAGCTTATAGGCGATGAAGCAGATGAGGCGTTTATATTTGTATCCCCTCATAATGAAAGGATCATTCTTGTATTTGCACTGGAAGGACAGATTTGAAGTCGCCATCAGGTACACATAGAGCCGAGAAAGAAAAATCCAACAAACGCAATACAAATTTCAGTGAGGGAGCACATCCAAAATGTGAATAAAAAAACAACTCGACACAGTGCACTCCCATTTCTTATTGCTGGGGGATACACCAATAAATATTTATCTAATATCGAATGCACCCCTTCAATGTTTTTTGTATTGCATTTCTTATTTTTTGGCATCAGCGCTAGTCCAACAAGAATTCCAGTTGTTTTCTCCTTTGCTCAGAAATTCCACCAAAAACAGCTACAAACAAGCAAAAAATCCTCGAGCAGGGCGAATGTGAATATGATAAAACCCAGGGGGGCAGGTTTTTCAGTAACAAGGATCATGTTAGAGTGTGCGACTGAAATCTGAAATCTGTGTGTGCAATCTGTCTCTGTGGGATGAATCACACACCTCAGCTGGGTTTGGGAATTACAGTGATAAGGCATTTGAAACGCTGCTGTCTGCTGAATAAGAAGTAGAAGACATTCAGATGCTAACCACAAACCTGTGATCTATTGCAACGCCATATCATCATTTGGGGTTTCATTTTCTAGTGAAATCATATGTTTGTCTTTGAATGGAATAAAATACATGAAATGTGAGTCGACTACATTTTTTTCTTTTCAAGTTCAGAGGCAACTGGATCAATATCATTACTTGTAGCAGTGGAAACGGTAGTAGTATTACCTTGTGGTTGTTCTGAATTTAATTTTAGAGTTCACATAATAATCAGGCAGGTTTAAGATACTATCCTTATTCACTTAATAAAAGTCTCTTTCAGGCTCACCTCCTCTCTCTAATAGGAATCACCGTGTATTGCAAAAATGTACTAAAAAACTGAACACCTTTATAATTGCAAAATTTAACTGAGAACAGTCAGAACCTTTTTTGTGTGAGAACATAATGCTTCTGCAGACAAAGGAGACTAATCCATTGGATATACCTAATAGGATGTTTCAGTCGGATCTCATTGAACCTGCTTTCAAGTCCTCCTATCTGCTGCCGAGCTCTTTCTTTTGTTTTCATCTGTACCTGGAAGTCATCCTTTATTGAAGCTCTCATCCTTGCCCTGAATTCTTTTGTTGCTGTTTTGTTTTAAAGTCTGCAAAATTGCTTGAGTGTTTAAGCAAATTTCACACTTCCCATGTCTGCGCTTTACCAGCAATTTTTGCATAGACTGTATTTCCTTTAATAATGTGTCATTTCCAGTGTGTTATACTTTACAGACTTGGCCCTGTGACACTCTATGTTCCAGACTTTGATGGTGTCTGCTCTGCTGTACCCTACTGAGCCGCATCATGTTGTGTACCATCTCAAATCGATGTACTCATGTACCCTTAGATCATCCGCCATTCATCAGGACTATCCCTGATTCATAGAGGTCATGACCTCTCTCCACCGGCACTGGCATATCCTCCTTTTTGTTTTGCATCACTTCCTTTCGAGGCCACAGCGATGTCTGCCCGAGACAATGCTTTCATCGCTCCTCTCTGCTTATTCGGCTGTGACAGATTGATGCACAAGGGTAAACAGATAGGGCTACTACAACACATCTTTTTGGTTACTCCAGTGGAGCAGTACTGTGTTGCGCCGGGACAGAGACGACGCCGTATAAGGCCAAGATTGAGCGTGGGGATATTAATGTCTATTGACTAGAGTTAATAGCTTTGCCGAGTCTCAGCCTCGAGGTTGTTCCTATAATAGCCCCCACCCTTTCAGTTCCTGAACACCCTTTCAGTAAATAAATAACATGAGATGGGAGAACGTGGGCATTAATATCTGCTTAAGATCATATATCTCTATACACATGCATCAAACACGCTTTCACATCCAAGCAGACACGGTCTCCTTTTATCTCTACCTATTTCTATCCCACATTCACACATATCAAAGTTTGCTGTTCAGGTTCTCACACCTTTCCACAACTCTGGGTCTGTTGGGCTGTCTAAATAGTCTATAACATGGGAGAGGAAATAGAGAGCAAGCAGACAGTCAGGAACCCTGGGATATTGGTGCTACCTTTCCTGTCTCTTGCACAGCCAGTGGAGCTGCAGAGCGGGACCTATTTACAGACAGGGAGTGCAATCTCACACACACACACACACACACACACACACACACACACACACACACACACGCACGCACACACACACACACACACACATACAGACAGCAGGCCGCCCTTACTTAATTTTTCACCTATCGCTATGTCAGAGTCGGTGACTCAGTGTGTCTCAGTGGTTGGGTTTTTTTTTGTTCATTTGCATAAATATGGTTCTCTGTGGTGTGGAGCCAGAGCAACTGTGCCTTTGATGGTTGGGGGGAGTTGGGTGTGGGTGGGGTGGAGGGGGAATTACGCACGTCTTACGCACGTCAACCTGTTTTCTGTGTGTTTTCTGCGTGCTCGTGCGCGCACCCCACTGTCTGTTCATCTTATATATAATAGCGTTTGCGTGGAACAAAAGTTCAATCATCAACAGCAGTGAGGATAGCTGCCATTGATACAGTTTTATAGCATATACGAGCCTGTTATGTGTTGTATAGGCTAGTACAGCCTACATGGACTGCCTCCACACAACATGCATTCCACTATATGCTCGAAACACATACCTACCAATGGCAAAATGCAATATGGAAGAGCCTGGGTGATGCACAAATAATATACATTAAATATTTATGGAAAACAGACACATGCTGCTAGATGTAGGGCATATTCAGCAGAGCCCAGTGCGGGATGTAGGATCAAAGGAGATGTGATGCGAAGAACGCACACATCGCAGATATCACAGACCCAAATGCATGCTGGTTACAGGAGCAACAAAGGGAATATCGTCCTACCTTGGCGTTGCAGACACCACTGTATCCCTCTGTCCAATTTCCGATTTACGAGCTTCTCCGCTGTTTTAGTCAGATGCGACGCTTGTAAAGGGGCATTCCGCCCTCTTTCGCTCTGTCCACCTCCTCCTCTCTCTCTCTCACTCTCTCTCTCTTCTCTCGAAGACTCACCGAGCTATAAGCCCCGCAACCGGGATGGCAGACTGAGAGAAAGAAATGAACAATATGATATATCTTCCCTACCCGCTCTTCCCTCCCGTTTCCCGTGTTCTTCTCTTATAATTTCCCCCCTCCTTGTGTTTTTTCCTCCTCTCTATTTCACTATCCCCTCCCTCTCACTCTCTCACTCAATTGTTCGCTCCCTCTCCTTTTTCCCTCCCTGTGCTCTGAATACTAATACTCTGTCTCTCCTCTCACTGCCTGTACAGCCCGGCCAGTGCTAAAGACATACTGATGTATGTGGGGCGTGTAGAGAGAAAGCCAGAAAGGTAGAGATGTTGTGTTAGTGGCAACCTGGGGATGGGGGGGGGGGGGTTAATGGCCACTCTCAGCCTGGAGGTTACATGGGTGGGTTAGAAGGCCCAGGATCTTGTTTGGTCTTATTATAGCTGTGATTAGATAATAATACTCTTTCAGATGCCTCTGGAGAGGTGATGGTGTTGGTGTTGGTGCGTGGGTGGATTGGGGGGCACAGAAAACGTTACTCCTTTTTATGGTAGCATCCCTGGTATGAGAGGAGGAGGAGGTGGAAGTGGAGGTGGGGATGGAGGAGTGTGAGGAGGAGGTGTTGCTTGGATGTCAGGCAGTGGAGAGCAGAGATGGAAGGGAGGGCCAATGTTGTTCGGCTCTGAGCCAAAAAAAGGACATGGCTCTTAGCCTGTTTCTCTCTGTATGTGTGAGTGTGTGTGTGTGTGTGTGTATGTGTGTGTGAGTGTGCGTGCGCACCATGGAAACCTCAGCGAGAAGAGCAGCTGAGGTATACAGAGGCCATGATCTAGTTGGAATGAGACACAGTCTTATTGGAGTCTCGATTAGATTATGATATTCCGGCAGGCGTCATATAAACAGAGAGTGGGTGCATTAAAAAATCAAAGAATCGGCAGGATAATGAGAACCCTCCGCGGGCGATCTGGAATAGGTTTAGACATTGAAGTAGTTGTTTTTTAAGTCATGTTCCCCAGGATAAGTCCTTGACTTATTCTCAGAGGTCATTCACCCAACAAAATTAAGAACATTGTAATTCAATTATAATTGAATTTGTACATCAAGCACTGAGAGAATGTAGTCTTGATATTCAGATGTCAAATTCTCTATCAAATCACATCCATCAACTAAAATGTCATCAAATCTATCGTTTGATTTACCCATGTGGCTCAGGGCCATGATCACATGGTATTGAGCACAAACAGAACATATAATACCAAAACAAATGACCGCATGGCTAAAGTACAACAAAGGTTACTTAAACAAAGGAAGGACATCATGATGAGAAGATGGTCTGTGTGTAATCTTTAAATTAAACACATGTGTGATCCCGTGCATTAGGGATTTGAATCTTGCTGCTGAGACGGAGCCAACTTTAGCAGTTATGTAAGGCAAGTCATCCCTTTGCCCCTCAAAGATGTTCATTGACAATGGGCCTGCTGCCATAATAAATGAACATGATGAACTCTCTTGTTTCTTCTTTTTGACTCTTGTTCTCTGTGTGATGTACAGCTGAGTTTTTCAAGATCTCCTATCGTTGGTGGCATTCCCTAAATGTCTTCAAACTGCTGCTTGTCCTGTTGTTTAAATACACATTCACATTAGTCAGTGGTTATGTGGTTAAACAGGAAGCCTTTTAGTTAAAAATAAAAAAGTCCTCCTACTGTGAGTTCTGTTGTCGAGATAGAGGTATGCACCTTCATGTTTTAAGACAGCCTTCTGATGAATTAATCATTCTCACAGAGTAGACTGTTCCCAAACAACACCTAGTGGGCCACACAGCACAGAGAACATCCAGGTCTTATTCTAAACTTTGGTATGGAAATAAATTCTACCTTCAATCGGCTCAAAACCTATTCTAAATGTACACTTTTTAAACAACTGATTAAACCGTTTTGTATTCACACAAATGCTAATTACGGGCATCAAATGGGTTTGGGAAATGAGCGTGAAGGGGCACTTGAATTACCTTAGCTTAAGTGAATCCAAATGTGATCTTGTGCTTTATATTATGATAATGGAGAACAAAGATCAAGAGAAAGATTTAGAAAAACATCTAAAAAGGGTCACATTAAGAGAACATTCAAGACTAATGCTCCAGCATTTAGTGATCTCCATCATTTTATCAATCAAAAAATAAATAAAATCTTGTCAGTTTTACATTTTACCAAAGACAAAAAAATATCTCGAGGGTCCCTCAACTTATTATACTGACAAAATAATAATATATTCTCAGACCCATTGCTAATAACTTGTCACACTGAGAACAATAATAATATCTTGTCAGTCATCACGCATTTCCCTGAAAAATGGCCAGAATGAAATGAAATGGAAAACATGTCCTACACAGTGTAATGAATTAACACCCTATAATTATATGCCATTGTCATCGTCGTCGTCATCGTTCTGGAAACAGCGACGGTAAAAGAAGAATGGAAAAAAAGCCGTGTTTGGTACCCTGCAGCTGGTGATGATTGACTGATAAATGAGAGTAAACAGTGACCTCTGTTAACTGTCACAGCAGAGCACAGAGAGAGTCTGAGACACACAACAGAAGAGGACAGGGACGCATAGCGAGGGAATCAGGATACAAACAAAGGAGGGGAGAGGAGGAGAAGTTAAACAAATGGGATTGACAGAAAGGAGAACTAAAAAGCTCGGCCGGCGGCAGCAGCAACTGTCGGAGACCTTGTTTCCTCTAAAACAGGCGCTGGCATGACAATATCTCTTATATAGAGAGGCAAATTATCCACTCTTGCAAGTGCACACAAAACACACAGAGGCACTTGCTTTTACACATGCAGCCCTTTGAGGAGCTACATAATCTAAATATCACACATGTGCAAATATATTAAAGATAGTCCCCAGACAGTTCCTGGTTATAAATGATTTGAAATGTTTTCTTGCATCTCCAATTGCCAGTGAGGGGTGCCACAGTGTAGATCTTATGCTGATATTGATTAAGGACATCAAGCAGGTCCTGAAGTGGAGTCGTGGGAGGACAGCTGTCACCACTAAAGGGCCTCTCATGTCCTGAACTTCCTCTTAATGTTCCTCTAATGTTGTGTTCTTCTAGAGATGCTTCTCCCTCTTGCTTGAAACTATCAATTTCATTCACCTCCACCAAGCTTGTGGGTTAAGAAACAATATAAACGTAATTGACTTTTGTTTCCTGAGTTTATTCTTAAAACTGTGCTGCGACTGTGGCTGGGTGTCGTTTCGCAATATTTCCATTGGAGAGACTCTAAGATCGCTGGCAGGGCTAGGGTCATGCAGCCAACAAGGTAGCACTACAGGTTACCTAACTGATGTTTTCTTAGACTTTATGTTAAAGAAATGGCCCATTGGATACATTCCAGTCTGGATGTATTATTGATAAGTAATGTCCAATAATTACGATGGCTTTTTAGTCCTTGTGAACAGAGTTGATGAACTTCTTTTGCTATGACTCAATAAAGAATGAAGAAAGCTCTGCGTTAGAAACTGAAAATGACTTATTTTGAAGGGAACTAAAAAATCTAGTTTTCAAAATCCAATTAGTTTGCAATAACATTCATAATGGATATAGTGTCATATTTTGGAGGGAGGTTAGTTTGCTAAAAGTCTCTAGTTTTCTTATCTCCTACTACATTGCATTGTTCAAATCGAAATTTTCCAAATGAAACAGAAGTGAAAGAATAAAGAAGCGCAGCAGGTTAACAACCTTGTGCGTTTTGTTCGAATCACCATTCACATACATCATATGTGTTGGGTGACATCAGCCCAGGGATTCACTGTACTTTATGACCCACATTACCTCAGCAGGTAGGCCTGTGCACACTGGATCCTGGCTCTTTCTGTTTTCTTCTTCATCTTCTCTTACCCTCTCCCACTTCCAGGGTTTAAAAAACACACGTATTGACATATAATGGAGACAGTAGATTCTTCACAGATCAATAACAACCCATTGTAACATAAGGAATAAATGAATTCAGGTTTTGAAAAATGTTTTATTTGATTTTATTATCTGAGCTCTGGCTGGGATTCGTATACCTAATCAGTTCTCCAAAGTCCTCACATTTCGATCAGATACCACCTACCTACCCAACACAGGTCAGTATTTACCTTTTGTATACATTAGTAGGTACTGGTAGCTTCTTGTACGTTGAGATTTCCTTTCTGTTCTCCAATCACTCCCAATTGAGACATAAAATCAGTCCACTCATCCTCACCTCTGACTTTAGTCTTTTACGGGTTTTACGCCAGTTGTCATCTTTTAGAACTGCTAGTATGTACCGCCATAATTGCTAAGAGATTAATAACCTTTTCAACCAGTTGCCTCTGTTGGTTGGGTAAGTTTCCATTAATTTCTGCATTATAGTTTTGAACCTATCATTCAGCCATGTTCCCATACTCAACACTATGTCCCTCACCAGAAGAAGAGGGAGGGTTGTCCCTCGTGGCAAGGCAAGACAGAGGAGACAGACAAAGACATCACTTAAAAAGCAGTGTCTCTGTCCGTGTGCTCTCTGTCTTGTCTTGCCAAAGGGGACAGACATTCAAAGTTGCCCATAGCTCACTGCGTTTTACTTTCTCAGCAGCGCCAACAAAACAGAACATAGTCAGAATGTAGCTTCTGCCAAACAAAGTCCTGTGGCAAAACAATAGGACAAGGTGCTTTCCTGCAAAGAGTACTCAACAAAGTTGTTGCTGACATCTTATAAGCAGGCAACATCACCAAAAAAAAGGCTCGAACAGGACAAGAAACACAAGCATTCAGACGATCAAGGTTGTAAACAAGCTGCCAGATTAGCTACCTTGCTGCGTTTGCTTGTGTAAAGCAACAACATCCTTGTCCCATCTACTCCTCCTCTGTTTGCCTTACCACGGGATATGTAGGTCCAAAGAGACCAAAAGGTTGGTGCCCAAATTGCAAATACATGAGACACAAACATACCTATTCTATTTTATTTTTATTTATTTGTTCATTTATTGTATAAATAAATTGTGGACTTGTGTGCACGGCATCTATGACATATAGGAAGTTAATGCATCTCGCCCCGTAGTTCATGAAAAGACAGTAGAGTAAATTGTGGTGCCATTGCGCAAAGCCGAGTGGGTACTGTGTACTGTGAGAGACCGAGTCACAAGGGGTTTTTATATACTCACAAATTAAACAAACAATTTACAAAATATGCCACAAAGGTGTGGGGCCAGAAAAGAGCATGAGCATGGAAGGCAGCTCAGGGCATTTGTATATAAATATAATAAATGAAAGTAAAACTAGAAGGGCACTCGGAGACTGCAGACCCGTGCTACACCCTTCCACCAATCGGGCTAGTAGTTTTTCTGTAATTCTGCTGACAGACAGACAAATAAACAAACATAACATAACCTCCTTGGTGAGGACATAAGGAAAACAAAACAACAAAGCCAATAGAACCGGGGAAAGACAAATAGCAACGTGTGTGCATGTGTGTATTGGTGGCTGGCAGTCAGGGTTTCAATCAAAGAAGCAAGACAATGAAAAAATAAATAGATAAAGTAAAACAGAACCATTAATAAAAAGATGATGTATTATGTATGAGGTGTGTGGAATCTAAATGGAATGAAGTTAAATGTAATCATGGGGATACTGTTGACGGTGGGATGTGAGTTATGGCATTTAGTTTTCGACAATTATGAGAAGGGTGTTCTGGTGGTTGTCCTCCGTGGATTAGCTGCATCGTTGCGGCTCTCTCTATGTATTTCTTTGTGAGGACGATGTTTCTCTCTTGGATGGTCTTGAGTCCGGACATACTGTGGATGTAATGGGTGCTGATGTACTGTGATGTCTGTACGCCATTTTTATTGCTTGGTTTTGGATGATTTGTAGTCTGTTTAATCGGTGAGTCTGTGGTCCAGGCCAACAAACTGAAAACCAAGAGCAGCATATATAATGGGTAATCAGACAAAGATAAACAAGTACCACCTAAGAAGGACATTTGTTCATCAGTATAGACAGTTTAGCAATTAACCAAAACAAAAGCACCAACAGATATAACAACTAATATACTCTAAACACACACTTGGTACATTCTGATTGGCCACTTTCTGTATTTAAAAGTGCAATGTGTAAGATATGGCCATAATTCTAGGTTAACATGTATTTTTTTAATGAATTAACATTATCAGCAGAATTTGAAAAGGTTTCAGTGTGAAAAGTGACCAGAAACCAGAAACGACTTGCCCCCTCGCTTCGTCCTCACCGCTACCGGGAGGTGAATAATGTCTGCTGCTGCACAGACGGCGCTTCAGTTAACAATTAACCTTTCTTGAATTCAGCCCTATCACCTTGGATTAATCTCAGAGGACTGCAAACCTTCTGTTGCTGTTGGAACACATTCTAGACCTAGTGCTCCACCGGCCCGCTGTGGCTTTTGGCGCTGGTGGAAATCAAGTTGTTGAAGCCGTTGACTAGGGCATTGTCTCCCGGGGCTGCCAAGTGTCGGCTGTGTTGACTGCTCTCCTCCCCCGGCAGGCTGCTCTCCTGACCGCGGGGAGGACGAGACAAATTCTTCTGTTCGTGTTCTCGTTTCTTCCCATTTGGATTTAGTGTTCATCTATCTGCTTGCTCATGTATTTACAATGTGCATGAGGTCAAAAGGTCGCAAAACTCAATGCGTAAAAAATGAACTATTAAGTGGGAACTATAAAAGTAAAGTGTGTATAGGAGGGTTACAACATTTATATCAGCTGTGTGGCAGCATGTTCACAGATACCTTGAAGACACAGGTTGTACTCTGTATCTACATGACAACATGTTTACTAATGTAATAATATCTAATTATGCAATGAAGAGGAGCACAAAGAGCCCACTTGATTAATGAAACCGTTATTTAATTTAACAATATTTCCCATGAGAGGTGATTTGCTGCGCTTCAGCTTAATCTAATGCAAATTAAATGTTGGTTTGTTAAATCTAAAGTTTAAAACGTAACTATAAAACTAAACTTTTGAATTAGTTTCCATCACACGTCGCAAACTCTGACGTAATACTGTCCTGTATTGACATTTCATGTCTAATGAATTGTGTATTTGCACTTTCTTTGCAAAAGTCTTTTCTGATCATTCTCAACCTCATCATGATCACTTGTTACCATGACAACTCTCTCATAGGACCAATCGCCCACCTCTCTTTCTCTCTTTCTCTCTTTCTCTAGCTGTCTTTCTCTCTTTTCTTCTATTGTTCTTCATTGTCTTTGTCGTGACTCCCCCTCACCCGTCACCCACTGCCGTCACCCACTTTAGTTTCTCACCAGAGGGTTCCATTTGCTCCTTTTACCTCATTTTAAATGTTTTCCTTCTGTCTTTGGCTCTTTCTTTAAGTAGCCGTTCCTCTCTGTGGCATCACCAGCAAGTAGAGTCACTGCATCTGGCAGGACAGTCTCTCGGCCATGGTCTTTCAGGGGTTTTCCAACCTCGCTGCCCTCAGCCTGGAGAAGTTTGGACAGGCCCCGTATGCAGTATGTGTTAAAGTCAGGAACCACATAGTCCTCTGGTGGCGGAGATTTTAAGAAGAGTCTTACACATCCTGCTACTTCTGAGATCAAGGGTGCTGCAGTGTGGAGGAAAGTGCATGCAGGTTGTGTCTGAGGCAGCGTGCTCTGCCTGAGAACTGTTAAAGTCTGTTGCACAGTTGTTTTTAAAACATAAACATAAACTCCCAATTTAACTTTTATCCTGAAATTTTAAGCCTTTCTATTTTCATTTATTCTTTTGTATTTTGCACCCCGATTTGTTCTATTTATTTCAGCATTTCACCTTAAAGCGGATAAAACTATTTTAAACTATAATAAATGACTGCTCGTATATGAAAGGGGTTGCAAGTAGCGATGATCCCAAAGGGATTTATCACACAACTCTGCATTTACCCTCAGCTCTATAGAGCTTTATAGATACTTTCAGGTTTTTGCAGCTAAAGTGCCAAACATTTCTCTTAGGAGCCGGTGGAGAGAGAAACACAACTAAAAGTAGAGTGAATATTGCACTTACATTTGCCAGGTGTCCAGAAACACACTCCAAATGAATCCTAATGTTGCTCTGGGTCTGCTGGATGTGTAAATGAACAGGTTTGTTTTGCTGCTCCCGATTGGCCAAGAAAACATTTCTTTAATGTAATTTAATTTATTTTATCTTAAAACTATATATTCTTTTGGCTATTTTGGGGCAGAGCAAGCAATAACTTTGCCTTTTAAGTTGATATGGCAAATATACAGAGCCCAGGAGTGACCAAAAATCTAAGGCTACGATTTTTAATTCATGGTCACAAGATGTAATTCATGGCCTCAATTTAATTCAATTTTTGATTTGTGTGAACAAGATAGCTGTATATACAATAGTGAAAATGTCTTGATAGCTCATCACCAAGATAAAGTAAAGCTTTTAATTAAAAAACCTATATCCATAGCTATTTACAAGCGAGTAACCAGCAGGTAGATTCAAGTGCACTTACTCTTGTGCACAGCCAAAATGTGTTAACGATTTAATTTGTGCGCACAAATTAATCAAAATGTGGGACTGATTTAACTAAATTAATGCAAGGAATTAATTACAATTCATGAATAAATTAATTAATACACTTGTTTTTGACCAGACATTTTCTCTCTATAGAGTTTGTGCCAACGTGATAAATTTAAGTCCAATATTCATCTAATCTTTTAGCTCTGTTCTTGGTCTAATTAACTCCTAAGGGGCAAACATCTGTCTCTTTAGCTGTCGCTAACCAGCTAGTTGCAAACTGTGTCTATCTGCTGTTTGATGCTGAGCAGGTGGTATACCGCAGGTTGTTAGACTATTCACTGAAAACCGTTGCTTGAGAGCGGTGAGACTGAACGGTGAAGTTGTGGGTCGGGCAGCTAAACAATGAGCTGAAACACACTCCATAAAGTCAAGTGGAGCTGCAGATTCAGGTAATGATTCCATGTAGGTTCATCGCTGCGGGCAATCCTTTTTACCTTGTTTTTTTGTCATTTGATACACTGTTGTTATAAAAATAGCAATTAAAGCTACTTTAAACTCGGTGTGCATTAGATTACCTTCTACTTTAATTTACTTCCTTTTGTCAGATTTGCATTTACTTGAACTGAACTTAACTACAAACGATGCTCCTTTAATAAAAGTTAAGTTTAAAGGACCTTTAGGGAGCAAGGAGAGATCTCTGCATGTGTCATTCTCTGACTGGACTATATATATACGTCAGTTTGTATGGTGGGAGAACAAGGGTCTGACTCACTATAGGTTGGTGGGGGTGGGGGTGGTATTTTGAGATGTACACTGCTTTCTTCCTTTTTTTAACATATCATATTTACTGTTCCGTCCTTTCATGCGTTGTATCTAATCTTTCTAATGTCTCATCCCATCCTGTCTCTTGGCGCTACAGGAGCCACAGAGCCAGGAGACTAATCTAATCATTTAAGGCCTGCTCTTGAGTAGTAAATAATTTTCTTGGCATATCACAAGGTTTGCGCGCGTGCGTGTGTGTGTGTGTGTGTGTGTGTGTGTGTGTGTGTGTGTGTGTGTGTGTAATTCTCCTCACTTTTTCCAGTGTTTCTCACCACATTCCTCCACAGCCCCCGACGACAGCAGCAGCCCTAGACCGTTTTTTTATCTTGTTCTACAGTGACACACTATGGTCTATATTTCACGTCACTCAGACTAAACTGCTCCGCTGTTGAGATGTCCACTTTAAAGCTTGATGCACTCCTTGTGTATGGATTTGGCTGCTATGCCAGCAAAGCACTTTGCCTTGAGAAAGAAATTAAACCCCCGAGGTTTTTCTAAGATAGATTAAATAGGGAGGGGAGCTGAGAAGGCTGGTCTTATGGGAGGGGCACTACCCAAATATAGAGAAACTGCCAGTGCCAACGGGTGTGGGCGAGGAGGCTGGCCTCTCTGATGTGTGTCTGCACATGTGGGTGGGTGTTTGTGTACATTATGAGGGTTTCTAGGATGTGTGTAAAACAATACATATGCCTGTTCCTGTGTGTGTGTGTGTGTGTGCGTATAAGCTTGTGTGCACATTAGATGCGGGCAAAGAAGATACAGTGGCTGAAGATTATACTGCAAACATTTTCCCATTGAATGCATGAGAATATAGAAAGCCTGCATAAAAAGGAATGCTTGTTGAGATTCAAAGTTGTTTGTACCATGCCATCATGTAATGAGAAATTGTTGTGTTTATTGGGTTTGGCATTGAACTTTTTCATCTCTGCCTTTCAGATATTTTCCAGTTCTGGGTGAGTGAAGCGACAAAGTGAAAGATGAAGCGACAAACAAAGGCAGGTAATGCGCAGTAAGCCACGGGAGTGGGTTATGACTTTGAATCAGAATTGCAAAAACACAGCGCAGAGCCAAGCGTGAGCCAGAGGAAGGTTTTGTTTGCTACGTCTCACATGTTTGGTTGCTCAAGCTAATGAGCAGCAATTAGACAGCAGCCAATTAACTCTGACCATCAGACTGAGACCGAGGGAAATCAAAATAGGAGGAGCGAGGAAGTGAGAGAAGGGGGAAAGAGTTGAGGAAGAGGGAGGAAGAGGGAGGGAGGGGAGATAGATGGGTACATGACCTGGGAATCACAGCCGCTGTTATCTGCCAAATATGTTCATGTGTGCATTTGCATACAAATGAGTTGTGTGTGTGTGCGTGTGTGCGTGTGTGTGCGTGTGTCCGTGTGTGCGCGTGTGTGCGCGTGTGTGTGTGTGTGTGTGTGTGTGTGTGTGTTCCAACAGGGAGATGTGTAGGCCCATGTCACTGTAAGTGCTCTACATGACCATCTGGCTCTCACTATCTGACTGGATGCTGAACTTACGCTTAACTCTTTCACTGCCAGCATCTCCTTCACATCCATTTGATTTAAAAAAAACTAAAGAAACGTGAACAGATACCACATTTGCCTCACTGCGGACAGTTAAGAGATAAGCACATCTTTGGCCAGTATCATTATATGAATGTAATAACCACAGAATGAGATGTTAATGATTGATGATGGATTGATGGATACACTGTGTGATTCTGCATTTTCTCTGGCAGCCTCTACGCTGACCAGATTGTGTATCTGCTTCAGGCTGTGGACGGAAGAAAGCAAATGGTTAATTTCTCATTCTCTGACTGCTGATGCAGTGTTCCAGCTGAACCCCTTGGAGAGTCTCTCACTCTCTCTCACTCACACACACACACACACTCACACATACACCTACAAATACACACTGTACTGTAGTACTTGCCATTCTTCTGAGTAGCCCGCTGCCCTCTCTTTAATTAGGCTAATTGAAATGTGAAAATAACCAATTGCTCATTATTTTGGGGGCAGTTTAAAAAGAAAAGCATGCATATACATTTAAAGGCCAAGAGAGGCTGTCCTACCTCTCTCCTTGGTTGACCCTGTTGCCTGGTGCAGATGAGTCTGGCCGCTGCAGGCTGGTGCCTGAGTGCTGTAGCCTTGGCCTTCTCTGGTCTGCGGCGTGGCCTTTAGTATGTTTACTGTACTCGCTGTTCCCAGCTCTGCTCTTGTGACTCCTTTGGCATTCTAAACGTTACCTTGCCTCTGCGTTCCCAGGGAGAGAATCCCCTACCGGTGACCATAGTGTTGTTTAAGCAAGAGAGTCAAGTAGGATTTTCCAGAGATCCTTGAGACAACTTGTGAGAGACGGTTTGTGCTTAAGTGCTCTTGGCAGGTCTACATGTGGTTTGGAGCCTTTATTTGTGTTCTTAGCTACTCTGTTAACCCCCAAGCACGCCCACTGTTGGCCCTAAGCTGCGACAGGAGCCTCCCCAGGGCAGCTTGAGCTCATGGAGAGCAAGGGGAAAGGATAGTTATAGATAGATAGGATAGTATACAGTATGTGAATGTGACAACCTGAGAAAATGTTCATATGTTTTGTGTCTGCTTGACAAGGAGGTGAGTCATTCCCTCAACACACTCAACCACAGATACACACAAATACTAACGCACCCACCAAACCATGCGCTCAAAATACACATACAGTCTCAAACACACACATTCAGTACTCGACTAGACTGCACGGTGGCAGATCACATGCTCATCATTATCCCTGCAGAACCGGCAGCAGCAGTGTACAGTAATATTCTCTTGATGATGTGACTTCAAACATTTATCATATGTACACATTATACACATATGGAGTCATTTGCCTTCGAGGAGCTATGTGATTTCCTCATTAACTTCTCGAAATGTAATGACTCATTGAACGAAGTTCTGTGGCTTTGTTAATTATGGCCCCGTTTCAGCAGCTCTCTCCATGGCAACCTAAAGTTCTGCCTGTCACCACATGAGAGATGAGGGAATAAAGACATTTTCCCATTATGCTGCCACCCCAGCGAGCATATTATTCCTCAAGACAGGCCTGCCGAGAGTTGTGCTGCTGATCCTTTAGCTCACCCTGCTGGAGAACAGGATAACATCAAGCAAGTTGTCTCGTGTACCAGGACGCAAAAAAATATGACTTAAGTAAGTGGTGACCGTAGAGATCAAGCAATGTCAAAATAAAAAGTAATATGTTTTGTCTCATGGACAAATAAGGCTAAGTTTAAGGGGTCAGCACTCCCTCACTGGGATCAATAGCTAAAACTGTTTAGCAGTTGGTATTTGAGAGCTCAGTGGCATCAAATTGAATATCATGAGGCGAACAGCATGCAAATGAGCCGTTTCCACTCATTATTGTTCTGACAAACAAGCATCTGTTAATGGGTGTGTGTTTACATTGCACCTACAGTATGAATGAGCTGGAGCTAATGAATGTAAATGAGTAGAGTTCACAGTAGAGTTTTGTGCGAAGCAACCAATTCGCTCTGAAAAGCGTGATTGAAAGAGGGGAAATCTAAATGGATGTTAACAGAGCATGTCAGAACTAAAAGATGTAAATTGCAAAAGTCTACTTCGTTCTGTATTGCTCTTGCTCTTTCATTGTTCCCTTGTAAAATAACTGAAGCATAAAAACAACTTGCTAACACTTCAACTCTAATGTGACAGAAAAAGACATTGAGCCCTGGATGATCAAATGTCTGTACGACCAATTATAAGCTTCTGTGTGTCTCACAGGTGAAACTGCAACAAACAATGTCTCGGGAGAGACTGTCACATTGTTTCTTTCTTATCATGTGTTGTTTACAACATTCTTACATTTTATCGAACTATGAATGTGCGACAGTTTTATTAAGGCTCAACTCTCACAAGCAAAGAAATACCTATTTGAAGATGAGTGTGATCGGCGGTGTAATAACCTTTTTCTTTTAAGGGTTTGGTGGACCAAAGCCAAAACTAAATACAGTCCACACCATAACAGAGATGGCAGAACACTCCACTGTGGGAAACAAACTCTCAGGTCATTGACTCGGTTTGTCATTCCCCATAAATGAACTCTTCAGCTTGTTGAAAACAAAATGAAGGATGACAAAGGGACTTTCTTCCCACTTCCAGTCGACAACTGCCTGTGGCATTTGTGCCACATCTTTCACTAAAGTGCATTTTTTAGGTGTCATGAGGTGTTTAGTCATTGGTGAACTTCTTCTTGACTGATTGTTCCTGGAGACACTGCCTGTTTATTCCTTACAGTGGCAAACTATCACTCATTGTAGTCAGCCGATGCTAAAATGAAACAGTGAATCACCAGAGGAGATCTGTAAATAACACAGTGTCTGTTTGTTTTATTTCCCGCTTTAAAAGAGGCTATAAAGTTCAAATTGATATTTAATTGATATTATTATAATAACAATGACAAAAGAATAGAAATAGAAATAGGACAATATATATATATATATATATATATATATATATACACTACCTGCTCCACGCCAAACTGCAGACGTGTTAGAGACTAGCTGGTAAACATAGTGGAGCATTTTAAACGCTAAAGAGACAGATATTCCCCTCAAGAATTGGAAGAGCCCAAAAAAAAGAGCTAAAAGAAGAGTGGCCAGAAACACAACCCCAAATGACACGTTGACAGTTTATTTCCGCTGCCCCAAAATGGCCAGAAAATGAGTTATTACAGGTTTAAGTAATATGTTGTACAAGACTTAACTTGTAATGGAGCTTTTTTCCATTGTAATGCTATGTTCACTAGATTAAAGCATCTGTTTTCAGTTTAGTTTGGTATTCTCCATCTTGCGAAGGTTTTCCAGTACTTTGTTGTGAATGTTATAGGCAGGGTGTCCGAGCTCAGACTGTCTTTGTGATTACAGATGAGTCTATGGCTGCTACATGCAATTAATCTGTCATCAGGTGAGGACATTCCTTACAGGGTGACATCATTATGTTCATTACTTCTGTGGAAACTGACATTCCTACATACTCCTGTCTGCTTGTATTTACTGCAAAACTCAGAGTGTGTATTTGTAAATTTAACAATATACCAAGATTTATCATTGCACTTCTTGCTATCGGTTGGCTAAAACATAAAAAGTGATGTGGGACTGTTTGCTTGGCTGATGGCCATATGTTGATGTTAGGCTGCCTCTGTGGTGGCATCATCAAAGTAAAGAGCAACGTTTGACCTGGACACAGTTCTCTTGACACGGACGCAAGGCTTGAAAGTGACTGTGTGTGTGTGTGTGTGTGTGTGTGTGTGTGTGTGTGTGTGTGTGTGTGTGTGTGTGTGTGCGTGTGTGACAGCTGAGCTCTGCACTTGTAATAACATCCACAGGCAGGACTTCAGGACTCCACACGATGATGGCATAGTGATTCACAAACTCAAAAACACACACACTTATACAGCAACCATCTCTCTGTCTCTCTCACACACATACATGTTCATTCTTTTCATCCTAAATTCAATAATATGAGTTTGTTTGTGTAACAATTTCAACATTTATTTCCAAAAGACAGGCAGTTGCAAATGCATAGTTTTTACAAGACAAACAGCACATACATAAATAGCCTACTGACGAAGGCTAAGACAAGGAGAAGGCAGACCAGTAGTGTCTGGGAGCTATTTCCTTAATTTGGTATGTTTTCCATGATAAGCGTCATACATACAGTATAGCAACAGAAGATTACAGACAGAATGGAAAACCTTTTGTTCCCCAGTACTTATCTTAAAGGAACAGTCTGACAGGCTAAACAATATGAATGTTTGGCATCAATCTGATGAAGTTTCATCTCTAAATATTCTTTGCAGAGATAGTGTTTCGTCTGGGACATTTTTCGACCTGGACCCTGTTTGGCAAAAGCATCTTGATGCTTAGATGATCTTGATGCATAGATTATGGGTCCTGGCTTAGAACAAGGACTGGAAACAGGGTGAAACTCCTAGCCTCTCTCCATCAAAAACATGAAAATATAAATTGACTGCACTTATATAGTACTCTTCTATGTTAGTGGGCAGAATGCTTTACAATTGGCCCCTCGTTCACACAAGTGTGATGGTGGTGGAGATGCATGACTATGAGAAGCAATTTTGAGGTTCAATGTGCGATTGAACCACCAACCCTGCAAGTAATGGATAACCCACTCTTCTGCTGAGCTTTAGCCGCCCCGAAGTATGCAGAGCTCCACAGGAGTCGTGTTTATGTTGTTTACAAGTTTTGCTGAAAGCAGCTGTAGCTGTAGCTAAAAACAAATCTGATGAGAGCAGTGAGACTGAACCGAAACGTTATGGGATGAAATATCCTATAAAGTTATAAAGTTATGTAGAGCTGAGGGTGTCTTAACATAAAATATATTGATTATAGTTGCTTTCAGTAAACAAGATACAACATAAGACAGCACTAGAGTTCCTGGACTGTGTGTAGATGCTGCTAGGCTAGCAGTTTCCCCTTGAACCTCACACATAGAGATGAAACTAATATCAATATTATTGTGTATTTGACAGTAAACAACGATATTCCTAAAAATGTTGAACTGTCCCTTTAAACCACACAAACAGAAGAGAAATAAAGGTCATGCAGCTATCTACTTCCATCAAGCTGACTCCACTTGAGCTTTATTGCTTTGGATTAATTATAATCACAGTATTAGCGTCACTTTCTTCATATGTTGAGAGGCTTTGTGAAGCTTTTATTAGAAATGTTTGATGTGCAAAGTGATAAAAACAGCTCAAGGGAAATAGCAGTCATGTAAGGCAATTTCTGCATCAAAAGGCTAGTTATATAGTGTACCTTAAGAGCTCTTTTTTACATTAAAGCATCGTTTATCATATGGCTTCAATACAAGTGGTCTATGCATACTGTATATATTAAAACATTTCTCAAAATCCTTCAAGAGATTACACAACCTAGATAGTTTTAAAAAATCTCTGTTTGCTTAAAATATCCTCTTAAGTGTGATCATACTCTAATCACAGACCAGAACTTTGGCTAACAGCTACTTGGTGTTTTACAGCATTGGTATGATGTTTCTGACATCTGGATATTAAACCAGGTTGTGACATCCATGATAAAATGAAGAATGTGATGTAACAAGATCTTCCATTTACCCTCTAGATGCATTGATTACACCACCTCCACATAGTTGGCCGGGTAAAGCCCCTCACACCCGTCGTCTCTCATCCCCCGACACCAGCCCTGATCATCCTCATCCTCAATCTTCAAAAACTCCTCACCTGCAGGAAGACAACAATCAAAAATGAGGGTTGCAACTAACAATTATTTTTCCTATCGATTAAAATGACAGGTATTTTTTCAATGAATAGTTTGGTCTATAAAATGTAATATTACAAGATGACCATCACAGTTTGCCAGTATTCAAATTGGCGTCTTCAATAATATTAGAGTAAGTAATATTCACATTTTAGGAAGTTGGGATCAGTGAGTTGTTGGCAAAAATTACTTAAACTCTTAAAAGATTGACAAAATAGTTGCTTTTCGAATTATTAAATAATCGTTTGAGTTTTTAAAATAATAAATACAAAGAAATACAAT
The DNA here is from genome assembly GCF_900634415.1 of Cottoperca gobio. NCBI lineage: Eukaryota > Metazoa > Chordata > Actinopteri > Perciformes > Bovichtidae > Cottoperca > Cottoperca gobio. Next base: position 5,926,983 of record NC_041362.1, on the reverse strand, counting down.
TGAATAGACAAAAAATTGTCAATTAAAATCTAAATATTATATATTATATGCCTAATAACAATAATTTCCCACAATAATATACATTTCTACATACTATTCATAAATAATGCTTTACACGGTGCAGTGCAATAAGTTTTGTAGGATTGCACGCGTGTGTTTACCTGCTTTAAATGACAGCTCATCTGTCTCCTGGCCAGCATAATCATACAGCGCTTTTACTCTCACTCCTCCAATCATCCCACTGGAGAAAGAAAAAGAGACAGAAAGGGAAAGACAGAGAGACAGATGGATGTCTGATGTCAGAACACCAACAGCTACAGAGCATCAGATCACAGTAAAAACACAATCTCGGGATACATTTACTGACCTCTTCTCTATTGTTTCTTTCTTTTCTACTTCCTTCTTCACTTTTTTGGTTTTCTTCTCGGGCGTCCATTCCTAAAAAGCATTTGAACAAAAAAATGAATAAACTTCACATCGATTTGAGTACAAGAAATGGAGATTAGACAAAACCGTATAAACCTTAAAGTGAGGCCAGTCGGTGGGCATGCCGGGCCCGTGGGTGTTTTTCCACCACCGAAGGTCCTCATGCTCATCGATGGCCATCAGTGTGTTGTGGAGCTCATTGTACACGGCCCTCACACTAAATAAAGAGTGGAGAGAAATTAAAAGAGCACCAAACACACCAAGCACCAATCCATTACCCAAACACTTTAACTATCTCTGGTGCTGAAATGTTACTCTTACACTTTAAATTAACATTAAACTACTTTTACTTAAACTGACATTGGCTGACATTTCAACTGTAAGCTCAACTACTTTCAGTTTTTCTATGTCAAAGCATCAGCAAATCAGCCTAAAACAGAACAACCATGACAGTTTATGCTCATAAGGCTTTACAATGCATCGTAATCTGAGCACGATATGATAAACACAGCATGCAGGAATGTGGGCGATTGAATTCTTTATGGGGCGGCTGTATAGTTAATAGCGTGGTGATCATTTTAAATTAACCTGCTGATGTTCCTCAGATGCTTATACCGTAACTAACGTTTATTGACACTCGTAATTGGCTCATAATCTGCTTGTACTTTCATCCGGAGCATTTTAAGTAAAGTGTTGATAGGAATTAAGCAGATTAATAGAGTAGAGTATATCATTTATCTCATCTACCCTACACCCCCCTGTGGCCCCTGCAGATTTCATACAGTAATTGAGTTGTTATCTTAGCTATTATTTCCTTTAGTAGAGTAGCAGTGAGTCACTGTGAGTGTACCGTATGTACTGGAACATTGAGTTAGAGCTAAATTAAGTCAATTTAGCTCTAAATACACAGGTACCTGGTTCACCATACACATTGATCTTCATCTAATCAGCACAGACAGCAACTTACAACAACCTTACAACCAGCACATGCTCAGCACTGCGGTTCACCTCTCATTGTTGGTAATGTCCAGGTGTTTGTGGATGGAGAGAAAGGCCTGTTTGAGGAAAACAATCCTCTTGCGCTCCTCGTCCTGCGATTGGTCAAAGATGGACTCCATCTCCTCCATGTAGCGTGGAGCGTAGCGGTTCACCTCCTCAAGGACTTTCTCATAGCGGGCACGAACCTGTCAACATTTAGACACACATTCACTCGCTGCTCAGGGAATCATTGTGTGTCATTGCATATACAGATTGATACACACACTCACACAAAGGTATGATTGGAAACACTGCTCATTTCATAGATTGCCTTTAATCAAGATAACATTTCAAGTCTGCAAATGATCTGATGAAGCAGATCATCAAAACCCAATGAAAGTGCGAACGAGATTAAACATGCCGCCTACCTTCTCGGCCTCCTGTTGAGCCAGCTCTCTCTCCTCCTGGATCTTCTTCTGTTTGTCGATGGCGACGTCCGGATTTCCCTGAGCGTGTAACTCTCGCTCCCTGGCTGTCTGCTCTTTGCGGCTCACTTTGTGGTATGCTCTCCTGACTTTATCCAGCTGTGGACAAAACCAAAAAACATACCATAGTTTCTACAGTTGGGGATGGATGAGGAAAGATCCAGACACATTGTTCACAAAGGAAGATGTCTACATGGACTTTTCACGACGACATCAACAACC